>NW_002060953.1:175029-283266 GCF_000150275.1 Trichoplax adhaerens | reverse complement strand
GGAACAGAAATAGTACTTGTAAATTCTTGAGTGAATATAAAATTAAAAGATGATCAATGAATAGACTCCATATCCGATTACCAAACCAAACATAGATTGTAAAATGTTCAAATTATTTGAGCTCGGATTTGGCAATTTTGTCGGTGTCATCCAAAAATTGATAACATAGCCGTTGTCGTGGTACTTTAGCTAAAATGCCTTTCGTATAGTAATAGCGTAGACCACGGCTTAATTTTTCATAATTCATGGTATCATTATTTTTGTGATATCCCCATAGGTGTGCAATGGCGGTTGGATTGCGCAATTTAAAAATGCGTTCCTTTTTATCAATCCATGAAATAATGTCTTTGTAACGAGAATCTTCCAATAAAGTTATCAGGAATTGCCATAGATAGGAGCAGTTTTTGGTCACTATGATTTAATACACATAAAATAATTGATTATTAGGCATTGCACCTTTGGATTCTTCTATTAGCTAGATGCACATTCTATGAATATAACAGTAAAGATCCCATTTCTATGCACCTTGTAGTTATGCAAAGGTTGAGTCTATATTATTTACAAGCTATGTTTAACCTTCGATTACTTTCAACTATGGGATTGATAACTATTATAATAACCATCCGTATTTCAATTCTCAACGATATCATGACCATCTTATCTTACCTGGTGGTAAAAATTTTCCATTCTTAAATATTCTTGGCGATACTAAATAAGGATTTGCTGATTTGAAGGATTAAAACAAATTGTCGATTAATATTTTATCAGTAAATTGGAGGGATAAGCTAATCAATATCTTATCCTACTCTATTGCACTATATATAACAGGTTAAATAGTTATTCATAAAATTTTGCTAATTTATTATAGTTGCCTTTGTTTATGCTATGGTCGCTGGGCATTGCATGATAATTGACATTAGGGCGACTTGGGTGCGAATAAGGAGTAGTTGGAGGAAGATGACATCCTTCCATTTTAACTATAAGAATAATAATACAATCAGTGATTGAAGCTAATTGATATCATTCTTGTAGATTTAGTTAGTTTAATTTTACACAGAATCGATAACATAAAAATAAGCAAGTATATTTATGAATCGAGGTTATAAATATTATTAAGTGGCGTATTATAACGCTATTCAGTAAGCATAATGAATTATCCGCTTTGCGGTAATAACTGAATGTCACGAGACAAGATTTATAAGAAAATCCTACATTATTTGCAGTGATTTAATATTCAATGTCAATCAATGAATCTACCTTCCTTATATTTATAGGCCATATGCTGTAGATCTAAGACTTATTTTATACGGTAGCTTTGCTGAGGCAAATAACATTATCGTGAGTAACCCCGAATTTAACTGATTAAGGATGAAGCATGTATAATATACACAAATTGCTACTTGAATTAGCATTGCTTAAGATGGAAAAGCCCTAACCCAAGGCAGAAATACGGATAAGTTATCAATGGGGATTACCATCGATAAATTTAGAGGTTATTAAGTGTACGATCAATCGTGTAAAAGATTAAACATCAAATTAGGATTTAAATTATTAATATATAACAAGATCTATCGATATAAAGTGTAATTTCTATTTAATTATCTTTAAATAAAATACTTAAAAAAATGATTTACTTTCAACGTATAAGATAAACAGGTAAAGCTAGATGACCTCAGTAACTTGAGAGGCAAAATGCCATAAAAAGTATTGACTTTACAATAGCTTGACTAATAAGATCGAAAATAATTTCAATTAAGCTATGACTAAATAACATTGCTATGTATAGTAATAATATTCTCGTTAACCGCCCCAATATTTAACGACCTAATGTTTATCAGGTTTTATTGTTTGTCTAACTATAGGAAATTGATAGATTATTATTTGTATGTTCAAATAATAAGGAATGCATTATAAGCTATTTTTTTATGCTTCGATGCATTTAATAAGCAAAGCAGAGTTTAAATTAAAGGTTATGATAATGTCATAGAAATAATGGACAGTTTAACGCTATTATTATATCAGAGTAGACTGCCGTAATAGATTGTAGAAATACATTTGGCGTTTATGGTAGCTTCGAGTTGGACAAGATTTACTAGACTTTCAGTAGCTACTATTTCTAAATCATCAAGCTACCTTTCATTATTATGAGGGAAGCTTTGTGCAATAATAACAGCTATTGCTATTGTATTAAAAAACTTATTTACAAATATGTCGGGATCAGAATATAATGTTTCACTGTGATTTTAATTCTGCACAGCCTACAACACAGGTGCTCTATGGAGATATATTATTCGACGTTCATGTACAACTGAATTCAAGTTGGACATCATTCCTATACATTCCTTTCTTTTAAGTAACCTTTTCAGACACGAAGGACAATTTACTAATTGGATAACAAATGGATAGTATTGAAAACACGTTGCCTTTCATAAGTCAACAAAAATCAATATGGAATGTTGCTACATTGATTTATAAGTTATGAAAATTTAATTAAAGTCCTATAGTGATGTAAATTAAAATCAATGGGAACAATAATAACTTGTTAAAGCCCTATTCTGTACTTCCAGTCTAAGTTAGTTTCGAGGAAACCTTGATATAATTCCAGACAGAAGAATTTATAATTGTAAATTAAGTTTTATTGCTGCCTGTGAAAGTGTAGTATACTATTAATAGCCCCTATTTCAAGGGAAGCTTGAACTGTTTTAATATTCAACGCCTTCAACTAGATAGAACAGACGGATAGAATATCCCTTATTAGACTGAGTTCGCTGAATTAAGGACTAAAACCTCGGTAATTTTCCATTATACGCATAGTAGATTTCATAATTTTATATGATGAATAGAACATTCACTTTCATAATTTGGTATGTGATTTTAAAAGCATTTAAGATAACTGTCACTGATAAAAAGTGAGTTATGTCGATCAAATGGTGATCTTAGCTGAAAATTGCTAATTCAAATCAGTCTAAGTTATAGTCCTTCACATATTGTACGTCTACTGTTAGAACGCATAAGCATAGCAACTATTGTTTCATTGTACTGATTTTAAATGCAAAATATGCATGGATAATTAGTAATTTTTTAGTTCTGAAATAGCTATAGTAATGATCAAAACGGCGGGAATTAGAAAGTAAAAGAAAAATAAGATAAAAAAGACTGAATAAAAATGATGAGAAGTCCAATGCAAAGGACGGTAAACTAGATCTGATATTAAAATCTAAATTAACAACACAAAGAAAATGGAGTAGTTATATTTGCTTGGATTAGAACAGGAATAAAGTGGATTAGTAAGCCATTGCTATTTATAAATTTGTAGCCATAGATAGGTTTCTTTCTTTTGTTGTAGCATTGGTTGTAGTTACTTCTAGTGGCCATCATGGAGATGGGCCCTGCTGCGACAATGGTAGTACTATGATGGATAATCTGATATTTTGGGTCATATTTTATCAATTCTGACTTAGATCAACGATTAGAATGAAGGATTACTGACAATGTAACAACGACTATCGCACTAGAGGACTGCAGTCACATGCGATTTTACCATTTGTTCTTCTTTACTTTATTTGCTAATGTGCTATAAACCAGTAACACTTTTTAAATGAAGTACCTTAGTGACAAGTATCGATATATTCTCTCCCAATACTAAGTTTAGAAAGTTATTTGCAAAAAATAACATTGTGGGCATATTTATAATTAATCTTGTTGGTACTAAAGATGAAAGACGAGCACGATAGATAGCACGATTTTGTAATTATTTTCTATTTACCTCGAAGCAATGGCGAAGGACCATCCGGATATCCCTGCCAGTATGGATTACCTAAGAGATCAAGAGAAATGATTAAACAAATGAGAAATAACTAATTCAACTTTGAAGCTATTTGTATTGTGTATTAAAATAAAATCATATCTCAATGTTGGACTATCAATCCATTCAACCGATTGAATCACTGTTTAGAATTATCCCATATTGAATCAAAAGTGTCAAAGTTGTTGGGCTTAACATACCCATTAAAACGATTGGTTTAGGACATGTTGGCATAAAAAATAAGTTAGAGTTAGTATTATAGACCGTTGAAGGACAAGTTTCAAGGACTGCCATGGTGTTGAATAGCAATAGAGAGAAGTGGATAATAAATGGAAGCTAATAAAATTGATATTCTACTCTCGTCAATTAATTGACAGTCTTAAGTTGTAATTTTTTAGTGCAATTTAAACGATTATAGTATACTGCGATACAGTTCTATTTGAATTTTTGAGTAGAATTATAGCTCATGGAAAAGGTAATCTCAACTACCGTATTATTCTATATGAACACTTCCCGCTGTAGGCTGCACTTTAAATAGTATCCAATTGCGGAAGTATATTTTCTCTACAACTTTGTATTCTTAATCACAGGGACAAAAGAAAAGAATAAGCTATTGATAAATCCTAGTGAAGTAAACATAGAATTTTATTTCCTGTTTATTAATCTATTGTGTTTTAAGACTTATAGTAAATGAATCGGATCAAACAATTGGAAAATTTAAAAAATGCTTATAGTTAGAGTAGGCATTTGCAGTGGTAATAGGAACTCCATTGAATGACAACGGTAGTTGGTTAATTCGGGAAGTAGAGCTAAGTAAAACTTTAATTTTTACCCTGTCATCAGAAAAATTATTATTCTTTAATAAGCCAAAAGGTAAATAAAGTTACGTATATTTCTAGTCCAAGTGATCAATTACGATTATAATTATCAGACTTTTACGGTAAAAGAGTAATTGTCAGAAATGATGCAAATTGAATTTTTTTTCACTGCATATGGCAACAAAAAACAATAAAGGGAAAGAGTTTTTGTGATAATTTCTTGAGGGAAGAATGCTTGAGGAAAGTAATTATTAGTGGTTTATATTCATTTCGATCACGATAAATAAAGTGAACTGGCAATCTGATCCATTAGCTCAAAATGTTCAATGTTAACTGAACGATATCATTGACAATGCTCATTTATATCGTACCTTTCCAACTAGTCAAAGACATACTTCCGGATTTGAGTGCTGCTAAATTATTAGAGTTTAGCGTCGGAGTAGTTAACCCATAGTGTAATATAAAGTGAAGATATCAGTATAAATTGTGCGATAAAATAGTATAGTTTCGGTTATTATTATTTTTTAGCCTTGTTGTATTATTAGCACAAGAATAAATTATTTCTTCGGAAATGACCACAAAGATAACCGATCATCGGTAATGGAAAGACAAAACTGGAAGCTAATGTTGTAGCAGTTCAGTCGCTTTTTCTACATTATGGATATCATTAGTCGTTCTGTAGGTGGAACAGGAAGTACGTTCGATGATTACCTTGTTCCTTGTTGGGTGATTATCTGATTTATATTCCAATGTTGCTGTATCAGAAGAAGTAAAAGCAAGAATGGTCTAGCCCACATTTGAAATTTTATGGCGTATTATCAATATTCGATAATGAGAGCAAACTATTAGAACATTGCGTTTCTGTTACGCCTGCTAATTGAATAAATAGCGTCGGCCAATATCGTCAAATTTAAGTACCATTGAGTTCGATACTGATAATTTAAATGCAATCCTAGGGAATCCAGCCAATATGGCTATTTGATATGACTTTAGAGCTAGATACCGGTAATTTAAAAGTTATCATAGGAAACTAAGATTCAGTATAGCTACTTTAATACTATCAAGTCAGATACAGGTAGTGGAAATATTATAAGAAAGCCAGTTGATACAGATTTTGGGTGAATAGTAAGTATTGAATCATTGATTAATTTTATTTGCTAGAGCTATTTCAATTGACCAGGATTCTATTTTTCAGCAAGTATCCAATATTGTGGATAGTATGGAACAAAAGCAGTATAAGGATAAATGTTCTAATATTGAATAATAACTGACTTATCACTTCCGCATTGCAGTGGGCCCATAAAAGTATGACCTCAATTGAATTATTTATTTGTAAAATTTAAACGCAAATATATGTATACGCATAATTACGCAATCTATTGCAGGAAAAGAAAGTGAATCATTTAAAAGTAGTATAACGGTAGTATTTCAGCAATTTATTAGCGGAATCTTCGCATTGAATCTGACGCTCAATTCTAATTGAATGGTGACTTTTTTAAGAGACTATGGCATCAAACATCCATCTACAAGGCTAAAATAGTCTGGCTACACCTTTAAAGCAATTTGTATTAGTCGTTCCACCGAATTTGAATCAATTAGATAGTACTGTGCAAACATATGATACGGAATGACAGCAATTTTACTTTCTGTAGAGTAAGAAAATTGATTGGGACCGTTGTCACTTTGTAAAATTCTAGTTAGTGTAGAGACTGCTTTCAAGCAAGACTATGAAAACTTAAGACATTTCCCGAAAAAACGCTTATAGCGTTGAAATAATATGTAGAACACAATTTCTTTACATTTGTGGTAATCGATAAAACTAATCTCAAGTTATACTATACATATCCATTCAGTAATAAAAAGCCCTTGGTTTAAGTTTAATATAGTGAATAGCTATAGTAATCTAAACGATAAGTGATGAGACCTGGAAACGGTAATGCAGATGAATTGATTCTGCCCTTTTTAATCTCTTCATAACCATTTTTGTCGTTGTTATTTTCTGCTAAGTACCTTAAAAGGAACGTTTGTATAGCATATAGAGCAAGGCTACGAGTGAATAAAGGTATAAGAAAGAAGACAAATCATGACTAAACATTCACAGTTACTGGAGATAAAGTCTATGTCTTATCTATTTCTCCAGATATAAAACAAATATATCAATGTATGATAAACTAAGATATCAGAGAACGAATTGATCTTTTCTCTGCAAGGCAAATATCAGATTAAATCAAATAGATGACGGAGTTTAAATTGGCTGTAAGATATTTATAGTGTCACTTTGTATCATTACTTCTGTCGCTCGTAATGGGAAGCGATTAATACAAATAGAGAATAAAGGATCATTAGAAGCCTTGATATTGCGATCGCCAAAATTTCGTTAGCATCCGCTTAATGGCGCTAGACTACCGAAAGGCATAATTCAGTCAGTGGACTGGATAGCGGTAGAAAATATTGAAAAAATTGATTACGAATATGAGGTAACCTGTATTTCTATTTTTATGACATAAAGTTATCTTGACAGGATTAATATAGAACTAGGAACCAAAATAAAGGATTGCAAACCTATAAGTTGAGCATAGTAAACTTACAATACTGAAGTGAATATATAGAAGTATGAATCCGCTGTTATAATTGGATTTAAAGATCTAATGATATATAATCGTAGTGTATGAGTTCTTAACCATAACTGCTATAATTAGCTGATACAGTAGGCGATAAAGACGAAGTTAGCTATGAAAAATGATTTTATGGCCATACTGATAATTTTGAAAAATGAACGATGCATTTAGCTTATTGCTGAAGTACCGTTTTGCAAGGAAAAATTGGTCAAGAATTGCTCTGACAGTTTCCAAGCTCAGAACTTTAACCGCTTTATCAAGATAAATTTAGCTACTAAGGTATATTTTGTTGCAAATTAAGAAAGAACACATCAATAGAAATATCAAAGTTGGATGATTGAATAGATAGCACTAAAGCAACTATTCCAAAACGGAAGTAGAAGCATAATTCTTCTACATATAATATGGTACTTTCGATAGAAGCCTAGTCTAAGCTCAGTGAAAGCAGACTTACTTCACAACTGCATGCTTTGACTTTTCGTCGTCACTATTGGCTATCACTCGATGCATTTGAAAAGTTAAGTTTAAGCGTTGCCATTGATTAATAGCTGACTTAAGTTAGTGTAATTTAATTGATAGCTCATACCGAGTTAGATACTGACTGGCGAGGTTACTAGTGTTTCAAAATCGCGGTAAATAAGTATATAATGTCACCTAACCATAGAGATTTATTGTTTGAGGTAGTGAAAGATTTACATTCGTGTACTTTCGATAGCTACCACGTATAAGTAATAAGTACAGACTTTCTGCTAAAAATTGTTTCATTCTACTCATTGCAGAATATCAAATAGGATATGCGATTAGTAGTTGATACTTAGTCACAGGAGAGAGTTGAAATAGTTAAAGTTCTGTATTAATAATTTATTAATAAATATTTAGAAATTAAGAAGTCTTTTAATTACTCTCATAGCATTAATTGTTAGGATAGCCTAGTTTATATGACATTACAGCTTGCTACTATAATATTATTTAGGGTCTACCCGGAACATAACGGTAAATAAGAAAGAACTTTTAATATCCCTTCAGTATCGCTAAAAGTACATCCCTCCTATTTATTGTAGATGTTAAATGGATACTCTAGTTGACTGGTTGATTATTATTCAGGAAACTGAAAGATTCCTAAGTAAGGTTTTACGTATAGCATAGAATTTAATAAGGAAAGTTTTCTTGGAAAGATAAAAGTTTTTGTTTCATTTAGTGTGATGATTGACTTTGGCTAGATACACTTCTCTTGCGTGATTCCTATTTATTAGTCTACGTTCTATCTTACGTATAGACTTTGTAAATTTCCATATTTAATTCCTATTACGACCTGAAAGCTTGTTCTCCTCAACATTAAAGTTAAGACCTTTATTCACTACTTTCAATACTATCGTAGTTGAAAATCATCCATTAGTTCTTCTTATATTACTTGAGAATTATTACTGATAATCTTTCTTAGAGCTTATACAATGAGTCAATAGATGGTAATCAAATCGAAATCTTTACGCTGTAGGATGAAATGAAATGTAACGATAGTTTTAGATTTTATGAGCACAAAAATTGAACAACCGTTGCTTGTTAGCAACTTATCACTCCAAAGATAAATTATATCATTTATACTGGTCTCCTACATGCTCCCGTTAAGAGTCAAATATTAAGTAGTGATTGAGGAAGATAGTTTATGCATATTGTAGAAGGAGTTATGAGTATGCTCTGATTCGACTAAAAGAGAGGAAATTATATCGATTGTGAAGCTACAAAGATTATATTTTATACATTATGGATAGCTTGAAAGGAGAAAACTGTGTATCTGTATTGATTATTAACTACGGTAGTTGCAATAGAATTTTGGTATAATCAGCTTGGAATAAACGGAACTGTTTCTACGACACAGGTACTGAACCTGATAACGGTGTAGAAATTTTCCTGTTAGTCATCTAAGAAAACTGCTTGTCTACGTATAATGATCTACCAGTTTCTGCATAGGTAAACATTGCAAATATGAAATAGTGTCTGGGAAGGATACGCTACAAAATGATAAAATAATTCTTTCTAACTGAATTATACATAAAGTACGAATGTGTGTGAAAGCTAGAATGTTGTGTCCTCAAGTGGAGATTAAGCTAGATGTGATATACCTCCGTGTTAGTCTTTTAATTGGAATAGAGAAAATAAAGACCATAATTTACTTTAATTTTAAGAACTTTATAGCATTTTCTGTGTAGAAGTTAATCAATTGATACCTGAATGTTTCAGTTGCGGGTGTATTTTACTTGAATAATAGGGTATCGATCTCGTTCTATAAGTATGTTGATATGAGTAGATGAATGTATCGGATTGTGATCGTAATGTTTACTCATATTATAATAATTCGATTTTAACCTAAGTTTGTAATAATAGCTATAAAGATAAACAAAACTCGTCTTAGAAGTACCCAGATGACTGCTATGTCAGAAATAGTATTTAGATCTCGAAGGTTTTTATATCATAAAACCCAATGTTGATAATAATGCTGCTACTGATGATAATAATAAAGATGATGATAACAATTATTATCAGCGACATGAACAAGTGGAGTACTTATTGAGGTCAATCAACATAAAATACTAACCTTCAGCCGAAAATTGTTTATAATCATTCGGTAGGGTAGAAGTTAAAGCAGTGGCTGCATTGGGTACTGATGTTGCTGTTTCATAAGGATAACCAGTTGTAGGAGAATAGAAGCAATAGACAAGAGGAGTTGCCGCTGTATGATTATTGTAATTGCTGGTGGTTTTATAAGGGTCTACTGAAGTATTAGGTATAGTTGGGTCAAACAGTTGACCCCGATGGATATAATTATTCGTTGTTTTGTCATGAGTTGAAGAAATAGTATGAAGCAACGTTGATGGCGATGACATTGATGTTGTTGCCGGTATAGTGGCTGCATGACAATGTCGATTGAATGCATCAACATGCTGTACCGTGGGATATTGTGGCAATGAGACCGTCCATGATGATGGTGGCGTAAGTAAAATAGAATCTTTCCATGTTGTATTGCTATAACATTGGCAACCGCCTTGTTTAAAAGCGCAATATCAGCCACCGAATGGACATCATTACAATAGATTTGGAAAAATAAAATTGTCTAAATCAATTGTTATTTTTTTGATAAACAGAATTCGGTTCTGTCATGTTTATAGTTTAGATCAATGGGCAATTATTAATCAATTATTGTTATTTTTTACTTTCTTCACGGCTGAAATTTTACCCCTTATATCGCCATCATTCATCAATATGTTTACCGATCATTGAATCATTTGTTAAAACTTTGATTTAAGGATAAAATAAAATCATTAATTTGCAGTAACAAATACGGAAACATGCCGGCATTATAGAATTAGGGTAAAAGATATATGAACATGATATAATAACTCCAATGTTCGCCTAAAAAAGCTGTAATATGTTTTATATTTTAAGAATCGATTAACGAATTAAATGTGCGAAGCTAGCATTCTAATAAGACTAAGCATCATACATAAACTGTTTTTACATTGACTAATAATTACTGAAAGATACCATGCAAATAATGTATTGTTCAGTACAAGAATTAGCAATTATCTTTCATATGGGAATAAAATAACAGGATATTCTTACAATATTGCTTCCATCACTATTACTTATGCAGATTATTATAATATTGAAGTAATGAATTGAAAAAATAAATAACATTCTAGGATACTATAAAAAATTAGGCGATGGAAAATCTATTCCGTCCTATGCTAATAAAATCTCGAAGTGTGTAATTTAAATAACTTGCGTGTTATCACCTTTGATTAAAAATGATTACCTTTAGACTCAAAAGTAGTTGCGTTTGATATTTTTACAATATCAAGATAATTCTTTTATAGTATGAGAGAATGACTTTTCGGTATTTTTGTTTGTTATTTT
This sequence comes from Trichoplax adhaerens, assembly GCF_000150275.1. NCBI lineage: Eukaryota > Metazoa > Placozoa > Uniplacotomia > Trichoplacea > Trichoplacidae > Trichoplax > Trichoplax adhaerens. The sequence goes on along the minus strand of NW_002060953.1, from coordinate 272,113 downwards.
ATCGCTTACTATTGATACTCACATGTGTAATATTGTTCTCTATCGGTTAAGCACATATATTTAGCGTCTTAATTGAAGTGAAGTAAATGTTTTCTATATCAATAAAATTATGATCAAAATTGATAGAATTTGTAGGCACTAAGGCTCGATGACTGTTATAAAATTAATGTTGAAGTGTGATTGGTTTTTCTGTTTGTGAGCAGTTATAATGATGAATGGGGAACTAAATGGCTAAGATTCTTTAAAGGTATTAGCGCCACATTGAACTTGCTATCATACATCATATATATTTATTGAATCCTTAATTTCTTGTGAATATTATAACTTCCTTTCATAACAACTATAAGTTTGAACAATCGATCTACTGAGTGTCCAGCTTCAGTGTATAAAGTATACACAATCATACGTGTATCTGAAATTTAGAAATAACTATTTACATGCAATATTCTATTAATGTAAGAAAATTTATTACATTTTCCCCCATATGGCTTCCGTGTATGTTTACCAAATAATTATTGGCTATAATAAATATAGAAAATATCATGTCTATTAAACTGAATTAAAATTTTTTGTCTGTACCGAAATATGATCGGACGTACGTATTTCATTTTTAACGGCAGGCATGTGGAGTAGTTTTAGTGCAGGATAAAAACCAGTTACGGGATTGTTTAATATATAAGAAACCTACCATATTGTCTAACTGTAGGTTCAAAAATGTAACTAATCTAAAGGGTAAAGCGAATTTTTTAAAGTGTAATTTTATGAAAGCAACTTATTTAATATTTACGCTTACAGTATACCTACTATTGACAGGATAAGAAATTGTTTATTAGTAACGCTAATGGTTGGACGTTGGAGTATGTTAAAATACATGATGTAAATTTCTTTCATATGTATTTGAGAATGAAGATGGATTTAGAATTATAATTAAAGATGACTACCATATGTCTAATACTAGAAGGAATTCTAGGCTTTCCATCGTCGCTGAAATTACTAACTTACGTATATTCTTAATCTATTTGCTAGACAGAAATTGACTGATTTTACGTGCTTGAGGCGTAAGTTAGATATTTTAATTTATGCTACGTATAAAATTAATTTAAAATATATACGAAAAATTCTCTATAATACTGTAATTTAAATAGGTTAGACTGTGCGAATTATTAGTTGTCAGAAAGATAGTAGATGGAAATAATACAGTAGTTATTGATATGCAAGTAATATGCCATCATAGCTCTTTCATAGTTCGAACTATAACATAAAGTAGAAAATTCCTGTTATTTGGTATTGCTAAATATTTCTAGTATAATGAATATTTTACTGATATTAGTTGTAACATTTATGAGGATGATCATACAAATATACAGCAATATTCCTTGATGGATCGGTGCATTTGCTAGTATATGTCATTTTAAAAATTTTTTCGGGGATTGCTTGATTTCACAGCTTTATAACTAACTGTGCCTATCTGTCATGTGTAAGACATTAATCAAGAGGATCATTCTTATTTCATTTATTACCGATGTTATAAGGAGGCAGACGTGTTTAACTTGCAGGATATCTAATTAAAAATACTACCGATAAACATAAGGTTTGTTCGTGTACTTAGCATGAATTGGCCTAAGTTTGTTTATTGTTACGTTAATTGGGGTTAGTTTATAATACACCTATAGATTGAAACTTAACCTGTAAATGAATAAATAATTACAAAGATTATGATGGCGATGATAAGGGGAGCCTTGATGAAGAATTATTAAAATACACTTTTGTGGATGTAGTGATAAACATATTAAACGTTCTTAATTATTAATCTAACGTTTAATAACGGACAATAACAATTTTATATAGCTGCGATTAAATAATTCCTACCCTGGTTCTTCATCTTTGAATTCGATTAAATCTGCCGCTTAGCAATCTAATGGTGATAATGGCCGATGTGGTCGAAATAGTTGTTTTAGCGTAGATAGATGAAGATTGAATGAAATAATTTATGGAGTAAAAGAAAATTATTTGAACAGCACCCGTATTTTGACTTAGTGTCTAGATTAAGATGATATGGATTTCTAGATTAGTATTTATCCGGCGATAAATACCGTAACTCTTGAAATTAGTAACCGAAATAAGGAAATGAGAGATATAGTATGTTTTTGTATGAGTCGATACCCTTAACTGTATTGTTATAAGGCAGTGTTTTAACTTTTCCGGATAATTTTTCAATTCGTTAATACCTTTTTCAAAATTAGTAGAAGCTTGACAAATGAAGATAAATGATAAATTTGGTACTAACTGTTAAATAATTCTGTCGATAATCGGTGAAAGGCTTTTAGAAAGAAATATGATAGCGGATTGAGTAATTACCAAAGTAATCAACCATAGAGAAAAATTTTAGCAAATTATAAGAAAGTATGAGGCGTACATTTAATCAATTTTAGCTTAGATTTAGAATATCCCAATTGCGATTATAAGTATCCAAAATGCTTCCATGTATTATAGTCAAGTAAAAATTTGATTTTGGACGTACAGTAACAAAGCTTAATGGCCAAGTATCCACTTAGAGAAGTAATCTTAGTTGTTATTGACCTGACGAATGTTATATTTTGCTGTTCTGGTATTGGCGTTTCGAGTATAATTGCTGTAGAATAGTTACAAGGAGTAGGAATATTATTTTAAAGATAGAAGATGAGATTTACAGCTTTGCATCAGTCTATTTTATCACAGCCGAATCTACTATGTTAATGGTAGCAGGTGGGAGAGTGGATTGGTAATGAGGTGATAGGAATAAGGTATATATCTATCTCGGTATGAATTAGATGACAAATAAATTGTTTACTTATACTATTCGAAATGGGCTAATCTGTGCTTTTAATTTGGAGCGGTAGCTATCGATATTGATTTAATTGAAGACATGTTTATAGTACTAAATTATAAAAAGAGGAAGCTGAAACCCGGTATATCATATTTATAAATACAATACATTATGAAAGATGTGTATTTTTATATTATATTTTTTCTTCATTTATTGATAAATCAATAATTCATCTTTAAAATGATTTGCCGCACATATAGCAGCAGATGGGTATTGATTATATTGGATTAATGGAGCATTTCTAGTCAATAGATTAGCTATAATGAGTGTTGCATTGACTTAATGTAAAAGGAGGTGGAAGTAGTAATGATTAAACTATAGTTTATGGAATCTTAACAAATCAACAGCTCGCGTTGATATGAATTGTTCAGTATCATACAACAAGTTAATTTTAGTAGGTAGTAATTATCATTAATAAGCTTCCTATTAATTGTCGCTTACTATTCATTTAATTAAAATGTCATCTATTATTATATGGAAATTCTTAGTTAAATTGTACCATTCTATTTATTGTTCCGTAACTATACTCTTGTTTTGTTGATGATCATATTCGATTTTTAATGTTATCAAGCAAAATATTCCAAACAATTTTTTATCTGTCATTCTTCACATCCGCTTTAGCTAGTTTAATAACAACAGATTGAAATCGCACGCCACATATTGGCTGGTACTGTCAGGATAAACGATTTGTCGGATTGAATGAGCTTCCATATATTGACTAAAGAGAGCATTGATACAAAGCCAGTATACATAAACAATATTTAACTTCCAGATTCATCGTCATCTTACCAGCACTTGATTTCTAATTACTGCACGATGTATATAATTCCTATTGCATTTTTTTATTTAGATATATTGAAAAAAGTAGGCCGCTGTTCATAACGTAGATCAAAATTGTTAACTTTTGTAAACTATTTGCTGCTATCATAAGATTTTTATGACATTAATTTAAAACGAGATGTTCTATTACAGATGTTTCAGCTGTAGAACCAATAAATTCTAGCTTCTTGTTGGCTGAAAATGGACCTCCTATCGATTAATGGGTACGTATACGATTGGGATTCATCTGCTGCGGAATTTCTTTATTAGCATTAAATACAACAGTAGCTTCGTTATATATTAATATTTACGAGCATTTCTTATATAAGCAAGATGTATTTCTTCCTTGAGTCTCGTTCTTAACAATATCGGATGTTATTCCAGTAATAACTATTCTAATTTTTTTTTAATCGTTACTACCGGCTAATGTGTACCATAAAAGTATACATTTAGGCGCGACAGGAAGAAAATTAGGACTAAATAAAATGCTTACTATTGAGCAGGGAATAGTATGATCAAGAAATACTGTTGACAAATTCTATAGTATTGCAATCCAATCAATTGCCATAAAGAAGATTGAATATAATACTATCACCCCGTACAATAATTTTATTTATTGTAATAAAATCGATCAGTATGATTGACTACCGTTACTGTCAGCGTTAAATGTTAATATACATTGTTCTTGGGTTGTTATGATTGTTGTTATTGTTGTTTCTGATTTTGATCTTTGCTTGACAGTATAGAAATTTTATCAGTTGTACACTAGTATCTGCAGACTTACATTATACAAATCACTAAAAGTAATTATTGGTCTTATCTTAAAAAAGTTTGATCAGTTTATAATACAATATTTTAGTCAAAAATAAAAAAGTGGCCACCCTTTAAATATAAATTAATTTAATTTACTATATTTGATCCCTCTTTAATAAAAATTATATTATAGCGTGCAGTCTTGATCATTGCTTATAGTTTTGCATCATAATGCTACCGTTATAAGTTAACAATCCTAATTTCAGGAAGCAATAAATTAATTTTACAATTCTATATGCCTTGTCCATACATACATTCATTCATAATGGTCTAATGGTCTAAATAATGTCCAATATCATACTTCTAATGTCAGTAATTACGAGGTATCAGTAGGATTAATTTAAGTTAAAATGTCTAGATTTCAGATACGGCATATTTTGCTGCCCTGTCTATCAGCACATCAGGAGACTGATGAACAGTTTATATATGTCAGCATATGATTGTATTATGCATGTGCCTACTGTTATAAAATTCATGAAATCTAAAAAATAAATGCTAGACACAGATCATCGTACTATGGTATCGAGTATACAATTCTTATTTATTCCGCGGTATCAATTAAATTACTTTAAGCTATTTCATATTGCCGCTTTAATTTAGATTATTGTTGCGCCGAAGGAATGTCTTTGTTATAGTTATTGATTATGAAGAGAATAAAATTTCTATATTCTCTTTATTTGTCATTAGCACAGGTTTTCACATGTCTGTCTATCTCTCTTCTAATTACTATTTTTCTGTAATACTATCTATTTCTAGAATTAGCATTCTAAATGTTAAAGATTGTTGTCAACTAAGATAAAACATTTTCAATCAGAAGAGAAAATGAGCTCAGAATAATATAGTACTCATTATTCTTGATTGTTAATTCTCATCATTTCTCTTTTCTTTGAAAATTTAGATTAAGAATTCCTTGAAAATTTAGATTAAGAATAGCTTGCATTTAAGCTTTAAAATAATCGCCAACCTATTCCAGCTATAGTTTTGAATCAGCAAATCGACCCATAGTATTTCTGCATGCCCTAACCCTAACCGGAGCCCGTTATTTTTTTGCTATTCTTGATTTACTAGTTACCAGAATATTATCTTAAGAATAGGCATCTTGATTGTAATTTTTATAATGTCTGATACAAGCTATATAGCGTTGCCATACATTCACAGATCTTCGTAAATGTAGTTAATAGCTATCATAAAATATTTATATAAATTATTAAGAACTTTAAGATTCTCATTTTTATATGTCAAATTATTCATACTCGAAGAGCATATTTTCTGTATTTCTCGTTGTTTAAGAATTCAAAATTTGTGCTAGGATACTAAATCCTTATTTCATTGCTTATTCTTTTGGAATTTATGCCTTAGGAGGCTTGAGCCACGGTTGATTAGGGTTTTCGCAGGTATCATATTTTGTTTTAAGTAAGAAGAAGTGGCTAGTAAATTACTCGTGGATATTTCAGAGATTTTAAACGTGTATCATTGACGTAATTTTAAGCATATGCCGCCTGAAGAAAAATATTAATCATAATAACAACATAGCTAGCGATATATTAAGAAGCAGATGCTAATATGGTAAAAATAATTTAATATCATTTAAAAATTCACTCCTTAGTTAATTTAGAATCAAGTTTCAAAGTATTAATTAAGAATAAGAAGTCATGAATTTATGGCAATAAAGAGTTTTGATAATGCTAAAAAGATTTATTTGTTTATTCTTGTATATCAAAGTGTTGAACCAGTTGCATAAAATGAATTGCTGATACTACTGAAAATTTTCGGGAATGAGATATGGATTAGAATTAACAAAGTTAGCTAACATGAAAGATTCTCATTTAGCGCTAATCTTGCTCAAGGCTTAGCAATAAGATTATGATGATCGATATAGGTTAATTGATCGGCGGTTAGCATTTGGTGCTATATTAATCTATTTTAAATTTAGATTTGCATGTTCTAGAGTTGGCCGCTTCAAGAGGATTAAAATAAGAAGTAGATAATTACAATAAGATCTTAAAATCGATCTCGCTAAGATTTCGTTTTAGCTATTCTAGTAATTTGTAGATGCATATAGCATTTTGAGAAGAATTCTACTTTATACTAGCTATAATTTCGCATAATTGCCCGCATCATCTTCACTTAAGACATATGATTTATTGCTGCAATCGCTTCTGATGGCAAAGCTATCGTTACTATTGAAAGAATGAGTAAATTAGTTTATAAGTATGTTTTCCTTTAAAATGAAAAGTTTATACTATAGGCCTTCGATGAAGAGAAATCTAGAATAAGGAGCGATATATTTATTCCATGAATGAAAATAACATAGTTCTATAGGGGTCATTGAGTGGGGTAAGAATGAAATTGTTTTTTTTGGTATATTAGCGAATTCTACAAATAGTAGGCCTATGTATCATTGTCACAAACCAGCTTCGTGACAAGGATAACGTAAAACAAATCTCTAAATTACTATAGTCTCCGGGATTCGCTATTCCTTAACTACCTCACAAGAATTTAGACGCCTTTGATTCTACATTAAACTCAACTTGACAATTGAGAACTACTTCATTCAACTATCTGACGGGCTTATATACCCTTCTATAGTAGCTAACATTCACGAGTCATCTTATAAAAATATTTAGGAGAACATCTACTAACTAATTTTTCACAGTCGGACTACAATATGTCCATTCACAGAATCATTTCAGTGCACATTACAGCACAGCATTAAATTTACTGTAACACATTTATAATTAGAGTAATTCCTATTGTAAGTAACTAGTTGTAATATATTATCACTATATTATATTAACCAAATTTAGATAGCTATTTCTTCACGGTAGTTCGCACCATGACAATCATAGTACAGGAGACAATATAGGGAAATAAAATAGTGTTTGCTTTATTTAAAATAGACATTATAGGGTAACTGAGGAAATTTTGGCATAAAAAGTGGTGATATAAGATCATAAATACGAAATAATTGCCTCTATAAAGTTCCTATTCGCTTATTTTTCAGTTCCTTCTTGACTGTATATCCAAATTAATAGTGAATTTTGTAGCTAGATATCATCAAGTCGTGGTATTTGCTGTCATGCATGACAATTTGTAGTTCTAAGGGCACCCGTATTGCAGCTGCATAAAGTATAAGATAACATTGGAAGTTGTTAAATTGAACCTGTGGGTACTTTAAGATATTTTTTCTTCCATTTTCCATACGAAAGATTGAAATTAATATGTTGTGATACTATTACACTAAGAAACTCGGGATAAGTAATACTCTGCATGTTATGGCATCATTATTTTTGTATATATCTGAATTAATATGGCGTGACCATGAAATTCCAGGGCAGAAATTTAAATCTATTTGCAACAGGCGTGATTATCATCTAATAGAGTGCATTGTTGCTGGCCTATAGCGAGATTATTTGTCTATTTATTAGTTTTAGGATATTAAATTGATCATTGAAATTAAATATTTCAGTTCAGTTGTTAATAGCGAATTTACTTATCAGCTACAAGATAACTGTGACCTGTTCGTAAATTCATGACACTGCTATAGAATACCATCAGCGAAATATCTGCCTCTTCTGCCGATTTTTAGCAGCTACTTATAGCTAAGGCACATAATGTATTAATGCCTTTTTGATTTTACCTCTACATTATCGCATATGATTAAAAGTTACCAAACCTAACACATTTACTACTACATTACTGATCTGCTATCAATTATAGAAATGCTCAGTAATACTTATAGTGCGATATATTTCTTGAAGTTTGTTTGAAAAATTTTATCTATATCAAATTATTTATAATTTTTTTACTGAATAGGATATATGAATTAGTTGCATAAAATCTAAGAATTGTATTTTTGTAATCACTGCAAACTTATTATAGAAAAATATTAGATTGAATTTTGATCTATCAATAGTAATTGAAAGTAATTCAATTTAAAGATGGAAGTGCCTTGTCAATCAATGAGTCGGTTAAAAACAGGAAGATAGCGATCAACAATGGCATTGAAACTGTCTTTAGAATCAATCACGCTAACCAACATGAATGCAGTCTTAGCCTTTTCATATAGATATTAATAAGATCAAATATAGCTCAATAGATAATAATAAATAACCGAGATTACAAAATTGTTTTTGATGGCTTAGTAATCAAAGGAAGCTATAAAGAAATGGATAAATAGTCATACTCTTTGATTTGTTCTAGAGGAAGTGGCTATTAATAGTTAGAAGCGAGCGAAGGAAGTGAGGGGTAAATAATAACTGCATAATAGATGAGAAATAGAATAGCTTTTGACTACAATTGAATGATTATCATGATTTTATTATTTTATAATTTTACTGATAATTATTTATTAGCTACGGAAGTAAACTAAAATAAGGTATTTATTCCAGTGAGCTATTATATTGTATGTGCCTTAAAAGCATCAAGCGGCTATCTATGATCGATATTCATTTTAGCTCTCGATCAGCTATATGACGAACTATTCTCTAGATAAAGTAAAAATAAACGATGATTAATAACAATGCCAGGATGAAACCTAATATTAAAATTTGTCAAAGTAAACATGATTAAACGAAATAGATATGATTGGGTATTCAATCAACCGTATCCAATTGAGTTGATTAATTACAAACGATTGCTGCTCATATCTTTTGTTTGATATCGATTAATCAGCTTTGATAAGAATTATTGATGTAATGTTTTTGGATAAAGTTGAACTTTTTCTTATTTTATCTAGTGCTCTTTACCAAATTTTAGCACAGTAGCTGATAAAGAATGAGATGCTGTTCAGTGTTTAGGATTTTTTTGCTTCAGTAATAAGTATTATTGAATAAGAAGGGGACATTTCTGCTATCTGCAATTACTTTGACCATAATAAAGTTAAAAGCAATAGGAAATGGAAAGAATAATGAGTCGGGATATTATCATCATTCCTATAGTCGGTTGTTGAATAGAAACAATTAATTATCAAATTGAACACCATGTATTTAATCGCCTAACTTTGTGATAATTACATAGTAGGAAGGACATAATGAGTACCGGTATAATTCAAGGAGTGATCGATACTTTGCGATGATTACGCTACTAAAAATGATAATTTTTAAGTACCAATTCAAAATTAGACTTTATACAGTAGGTTAGAAGCTAACCGAAATTTTATACTAAAAGATGAATCTATTTTCATATTTATTCTGTAGTTATTTTTACTTCAGAATTGGCAGGTAAAAGAATGAATGAATGGCAATACATTGTCTTAGAAATTAGGATAAGTTGCGTTTCAGATAAGAAAGATTAAAGCCTACCTCGGTACCTGGTATATTTAAATAAAGAAAAAATGAGGTTTTGTTAGGGAGGGAAAAATGTATCTATGAGACTTCAGATATCAAGGTTACAATACTCTGTTATGGTTAGTAGTGCCGAATGAATGCTAAAATCTCGAAGTTAGCAATTAATTCTTAATAATTCCGGCTGAATGACAGTAGAAAAGCTTAGTGTTTTGTATTACCAACTAAGCATTTGTCAAAACCATAAATTTTCAACAACGACTTAATTGTGTTAAGGTTATGATGTGTTAGCTTGCTCGTACATCACAAAGTTTTATCCAATCTGAGAATTTAATTTTAAGTATAGCCATTAGAATTTGATTTTATTCTTTTAGAAAATTCTATAAGCTTGATACTTAATATTATCGATAGATTATTCTTTATACCCATTTTAGATTGCTTAAAGCCTTCAAGCCGTTGGTAAATATCTTTCTGGATGATTTATCATTGGGTAATTGTAATTGTATAATGGTTTTCCGATCAAATCTGGGTAGATATAATTATCATTGTGTAAAATAATCGAGTCTATCAAAGAGTAAGACTGCACCAGGGAAGTCCTGTTGAGAAAGATTCCTGGAATAATCGTGACGATTATGCCGATTATGCCGATAAGATTAGTTAAATATAATTATGGATACTAATAAAACAGAATAGGGTTATCTAGTTATTGAAATGTAATTTACATTTAAAAAGTCCTTATGGAAGTTTGTTTTACTAAGTTCCGTTTGCTATTCTATTGTGCATTTTATAGGCCACTTTCGATAAATTACTTTGATTTGATAGCGGTAGTTATTTGATTAGCCTATTGGATGAATGATGACTTAAGAATGCGACTAAAGGAGGCTTAATTCTATTCCTTTCATAAATATTACTATTAAGTTACTATAGTAAAATGGTTAGATCAATGTATCAGGAAATCGAAAATGTTGACTTTTAGTTTATATTTATTCATTGCTTTCATTTTATCAGTATATCAATACTAAAGCGATCTCTGTTTAACTATGAAATCATTGATAGTACTTTTTTAAATATTCATTTGAGCAGGAGACTTACTATCAGTTATAATTGGTAAGATACCCGGTATTATTGCAAACTTACTATCAATTTTACATTATTATAATCAGTTGTGCCGTCGTCAGTATTATTTCTGATATCGAATGCATCAGTAATGGTATCATAATTGATATTCTTTTTATCGGTTATCCCAAATACAATTGGTATGTTAAACGTAATGAACGGCGCTTTTACCATTCCAACACCATCGTCATTATCTCCAGTTGTTATCTAAAGTTGTCATATCGAAATTAAAATTTTCGGCTGTAAGAGAATAGAAGCTAGTATCTACAAATCCTTCCACCCTTGTATATCATCAAATATATAATAATCTTAACCTACTATAACGCCGTAAGAATTGATTTCAAGTTCATGGTTAATGGCAAGATACTTGCTAATGTTGCCACTGATCATATCGAGATTTTTGCAATCCTTACTCAAGAATAGAAGTTCTCTTCATAACTATTTTAATTAAAAGAAATGGTCGTGAACGCAAATCATGATTTATATTACCAAGTTGCTATGCGTCTAAAAAAAAATTCTTTGATCGTTACGATAACAGACACGATGTTAACTTATATCATTTTTTATTCCAAATGGAAATAAAGAGTGGATTGGTATGATGTTACCAAAAAGCAGCTACTGATCTGAATTTATATTGTTATGGTAAAATTTTGATTATCTGCAGTAGCTGTTTACGATAGATTTTTGTTAAACAATCTTATAATTACTGAATTACAAATGCTAGAAGCAGAAAAGCAGAATTACTGTAGTTTACGTGGGTTTTATACGGTCTAATCAAGGGAGGCAATTAGATTTCTAAATCATAATTCAAAATTTACTAATTATAGCTGCAAAATTAATGGTCATCGAGCATAATAAAGTGATACAGTTGCAAATGCAATTTAAGTGAGGTCACTAACGATGATTAATTATTCATTGCTTCAAGTAATTTTAAGTTATTAAAGATAAAGTTTAATTCTTGTTCAGATATCAGCATTAAGTGTGTAAAACGTATAAATTTAAATGTTTATATGACTTAAAGCAGTTTTAATAAAAGCTACAATATGTCATAGCTCTTGCTAGTCGGTAATGGTTAAATTTAGGCCAATTGCCGATCAATATTTATCTCCTTGAATTTGTAGACATTAATGCGTTGGATTGTAAGCTCTTACTAATGGCTAGATAAAATACTTCATTTATCTATTAGGGATCAAAGCCAACAGGTACTAGTGGTAAAGTCGAGTAGTATGTTTTCCACCAATAGTTTTTGCTGAATCTTTTATAATTTGAGTTCTTCACTCAAATTTCAATGTATGTTATGCTATATAACAGACAGTCGTGTAGCGTTAATGTTAAACAAGAGGAGGAGATGATTTTTTGTCATCGAAAGGTTAATTGCAACATAATTAGATCTAAATCTTAGATTTATGTATTCAATTTTTACTTTTAATCCTTAGAATTAGCTGCAATGTAGGTTGTAGTTAAAATAAATTCTATGTGTCGTCTCAAAAGTGATAAAATAATGTAATAATTAAATAAGAGTGTCAGCTTCATTAGGTTTGGTTTACATTCTCTCTCAGTAGCCTCTTTGCTTATATAGGTAATTAAAAATTAAAAAATTTTCAACGTTTCTGCTCTTGTATTAAGCCAACTATTTGCTGGCTTTAAGCAAGACTTACCTGATGGCATAGGCATGCCAAGGTTTGGTGGTGGTCTTTTAGTTTCGTTTTCCGACATTAGCCAAAGTAATGGTGATTTGATGGGATAGTAAAAGGATGATTGATCCAGTTTTCCAGGTACTATTGCATTATAAATGGAACATAGTATGGTTATTAAATTAGAATTATGACGTCATATAGAACTATTAAGTTAATAACCCGCCGCGCTAGATGTAATTATTTTCCCCCTAATATTAGTCAATTCATTTAAAGCAACACATTACTACTATCCTAGATTAATATTATTGCATTTTACAATAATAAAATAAAACGATCTTACGTAATATCGGATAATGGAAAGAAATTTTCATTAGCAACGTGAAAATAGATCGTTATTAGCCTTTAATATAAATATTATTTCTTGCACATGAATTTATTACCCTGATGATTTGAAATGATTATAATTTCTTAACAGTGAATTGAATTTAAGGTAAAGATAGGTAAGAGGAACAACAGTGCAATATGGGGTTACTGAATGATGATGATTAAACATGGAAAAGCTACCGGTGTAGAGTTGTTTCCGCAATTTTTGCAGTTTCGTAGTTGGATGGCTTAGAATATTCATTTAACTAGCATTAGATTATTACATTCTATAATTTCGCCAAAAATCTAATTCAGAATTAATCTACTCGTTAAATAATACAATATTAAAATAGAAAGCTTTATTTTAGGTACTTTTACTTTTCATATGAGCTAAAGATGGAAATCTATAAGATATTTGCCAACATAGGACAGCCAAGGTGTTTTAAAAATAATTACAGTAAATTTTCTCGATACTTGTAAGATATATCTGGGAAATGGACGGTGTTATTTTAACTTTTCTGTAATAGCAGGATATAAATGCATAGTTTCATAGTAGTATTCGTGCTAGTTGCTGATTGGCAAACACTTTATAAGGAGGATTTCATATAGGTATACAGATAAATGCTAACGATAACGTAACTGGTACGCTTTTAATTTATATTGTTTGACATTATTTAAATGTATAGAAGCAGTCACATGTTAGAACTTACCAGCTTTTAATGTACTTTCGAGCTACATAAAGCTAAAGAAATGATAAATTTTACAATAAGCATGATGAGTGTAGATACTCAGTCAACGATTAGCAGATGAACACATTCCTTATTAATGTACCAGTTATAAACTATCCTACTAGTAGGCCTAAATCTATTCATGTTGGAATTATTAACGACAGTCGCAATTGTATGGCATTGAAAGCTATCGTGATATTGGATAAATTGAACTGCCTAATCATTTTCTGTTCCTTCTAAAAAATCGGGATGGTATGGATTTTAACTTCTAAATTTGTCGTGTTGAAAAAGTTATAACAAACGGATAAGCTTTACTTTCTTAATTTTGTGCGGGTGTATAAGTTGATATGTATACTATAGCCTAAGCAAGCAATAAGTTTAGTCTTACGTTTCGCCTCATGCTTAAAAAGTCCGTAGATTAATATTGTATTTGTTCGATAGATGGAAATTAGAGTAATTGTAGCTATTGATCTTATTACATTTCGATTGCTATGATTGTGTTTTGAAAGGAACTCAATGAGTAGTGGCAAAAGTGATGCATGCTATTGGTAATATTAATTTATAATTGGCATGAATAGTTAAACACAGTTATGATATGATTGTATTCAGATAGTGGTTTGGAGATAAATTAGGCGATGAATTTGTAAGTGCGGAAGAATAGGAATCGCAAGAGGTGAAGGCTAAAGTATTTATACTAAATGGTAAGAAATATAGATTTACTGTAGTGCTAAAGAGGATGAACTAAAATTTAAAACACGTATATGGTGAATCATTTTTCTTATAGGCAAATATTCACTTTGCAACTAAAAGCAATTTTAAGTGGTAAATACAAGTTATCATGATATCTGTTACGGATGAAATTCGAACATATACCTTAGTAATGAGATTAAAAATCAGAAATCGACTTATTAAATGTCATGTTGAATATATATTTATAATATATCGTTACTTCAGGTTTAATCTAAACAAAAATTATAAATTATTTCTATAAATATTAGCCATTCCTATAAATTTTCATGCGCTGAAGTAACCTATCTTACCTTAGAAGATAATTAATGAAGTTATAAATATTATTAATACATATATATAGTTTAAAACTAGATTCAATTTTCCTATTCTTAATAATTCTATAATATAATTTTTATGGAAATATTTTTGGCATTAGTCACTATGTGGGGCATGCATTACTGTATTGTTACTTTGCAATCTGTTGCATTGTGTTATGGCTTCTAATCAGGGTAATTTTAAGCGAGAATGGGAAGCAAAAAGACAAATTGTAAATATTCTAGAATGTTGTTGATACAATGCTTTTATTCTATATCTAACTATTTTTAACAGTCTCGTAGTAGCCTGTTATAAATTTTCTATAATTATATGTACCACTGACCGTGTAGCAAATGGCGGATTTAAGCTATCATGATTATAGCCGTATTTTCATAAATGCTTTGTATTTGAGAAGTCAATTTAAAAGCTGAAGCGATTTAAATTTCTGAAGTGAGGTAGCTATATTAATGAGATCATTTAATTTATACAGGCTATCTTTTATAATTATTTTATTGCCAGTAATCTTTTGATAACTCGTAGCAGATAAATAGACGTATGATAGGTTAAAAATGGGTTCCTGAAATTAGCATTAGCGTTCTAAGATGTTGTCTTGGCAATTTCTTCAATGAAAGAACATCCTGTTTTTCGAAGTTAACTTATAATAATTGTTTACTTCCTGGTTAATTAATGTCATGATCTCATATTTATTTTATTGACTAGGGTAAGGAAATTATGACATCAATGGATATATAAAGTATTGTCACAGTAAGAAAAATAGCTTAGAAATAGATTTATACTTCACGATAACATTATGACAGGATAGTAATATATCTCAGATAGATATCAGAAATATAGAAACTAGAAATAGCTCGTAATCAAGATAAACGTATGTGTGAAATCGTTTATTACTTTAAGTATCCGTATATGCTAACTTAATCGTAACAATATTGTTATTAAAAAACATGCTGATAGCGTAACAAATATGTTTACAACGAATGATAAGTATATGAGAGGGATAATGATCAATAAAGAATAAATGTTACGTTATACTGTGTGATGCATTAGTGCATACTTTGTAAAATTCTAGATAGTATAGCAAAGGCTAGGGAAAAAGTTTTGAGGATAAAAGTAAAAATTTACTCTTATTACTTTGCTATTTCTTGTATTGCAAGAGTCGTTGAGGCAATTATGTGTCTGGTATTCTTAAATAACGACAATAAACTAATCCGAAGCACCTTTGTTGGTAGCATGGGTAATAACTGAAAGGTGTGTCAGGTTTAGCCAATTTTTCTTTAATTGGTAGTGTTTGAAAGGCAGTACTTTAGAATTATGACACCGATAGCTCAAGTTCTAGAATACTGATGCTTCATAGTGAGTAGGTATTAGTAAAGCTACCATTATTCATATGCATTCGGTACTACTATAATCTCGTGTAAAGAAGAATTTATTAACGTTATTTCAATTTCTTAAAAGCATACTCTAAAATTTATCACTCAGTATGATGATAACGTCCGCTGCATTACGTAATACTAGAAGCTACTTTATATCATTGATCTTGGTATAATTATAATCAGAAATAATATATTACAGTACTTTTACGAAACTGCGTTTGAATTAAGTATAGCTACCATAATGTGAATATTTCATAATATGAATATGCATTTGAAACCTAAATAGAATACTAAATTGTCGTATATCGTAAGATTGCGTAAGGTAAAACAGTATTTTTCTTGATTAATGTACGCTCGTTAGACACGTATATGCTTAGTGTTGTTTGATTAACAACAATAAGTTTAGTATTAGCTATTATTAGTTGCTTTATCATGATAAATATAACTAAATGTTGGATGCTACAGTCATAGATCGTCGATTTAGACAAGGAATAATGCAAAATTAGAATGCGAGTATAGTACTTGCATAATGAATAAGAACTTTGCTATAAGCGGGCTATGGCTATACTATATATAATAAGAAACACTTTGAGAAATAAGGCTATTTCTAATACTTAACTCTTCGAATACTTTTATGGTTTTCGAGTCGCAATAATTATTTTATGCCATAGTTATGTCAGTAAATATTACTAGATAAAATACTTATATCACTGACTTATGATTATGCTTATATTTATGATACTAATACGATGTTTACTTAGAAGAGACTTATGAATCGTATATCACGCTTCCCTATGACCATAGGGTCCATAATATAGTAACTAAAGTGATTGAATTTAGTGATCTCAAAATATAATGCAACGAAATATCATTGATATAAGGTAGACTATGGATTTTATCGACTTTACAGTTCTTATTTGATTAAATTTAGTTTCTCCTTAAGCAGTCTTGCTTATATATATGGAGGGTACGCTGACATGCTTAACTTGTTTTCAATGGGTTTACTGAGGTCTGTTGCTGGTACTTCAGTAACGTATGAAGTTACTGCTAACACTGTATAATTCATTTAAATCGTGTGATCTGATATTTTTATTCGTTAGTATAACTGTAGTTACGCTCTAAGCTATCGTCTAAATTAGATATGCTACAGGGGATTCTATATGGTCCAATTATTTTAGCGATAATACTATTTAGCATGCGAATGTGACAATTTTATAGTATTAGTTTCATACTACATTCTGGCACCTTTTATTAATATTCTATGAAATTTTTTCTATAAAGTAAATGAAAATAGAATAAATAATGTGAAGTCAGATTTTCTTTCCACGTTTATCATGCATTAACGTATGGAACATCAGGTAATGTATATATATATATAATATTGCTTACATTACGGTAATATATATATTATGAAGGATGAAAGAGGTTCTCGTAGTGGTTTTACTTTGTACACTTCATTAGCAAGTGTTTATATTTGTCTGATTATAAATGAAGTCTTCGATAGGCTTTACTATTTGATTAGTATTTAGCTCTAACAACAGAATAATAAGTTTCTATCAACCTGTAGGCCACTTGATGAATGGCTTTAAATTAACTTAGAGTATTCGTTTTGCGATTTTTAATCCATATTATGGCCCTTATTTGCAATCAGCAAAGCCGACAACGATATGAAGATGCATTGCTATATAAAACTACCACAAGTTACCAGGTAATTGAATAAATGCTAGCGCGATATTTTGTCTACGTTACTTCATATGGCATGATTAAAGCATTTAATGTCAGCTACGATTGCAGAGAGTCAATATAAGTGAAGAAATTAAGACTCATATTCAGATCCGCTTATCTCTATCTTGTATGGTAATAAATAAAATATTACTTGCCGCTATTTTGGAAATGGATTAGATAAAGGCTCCTTTTGATGTGTAATAATGATTGAAGTAATAGCAATAATGCATAGCTAATGCTATATATGAATATGAAAAACAATCATGCAAAGGCTCTGTAATGTAACTAGTATTGTGATTGTAGACTGTTAGCCATGTTTAGTATAATGCACGGTAGATTTTTATCCTAAGAGATATTTGGTAGCTGTAACTATAGACTGTAGTGGTATAGACTTTATGCTAGAGTACAAATGACTATATACAGTAAGGGGTTGAGTTACTAATAAGGCTATAGGTAAAAATAGAACTGTAAATCATATATTAGGATATAGTTAATTCATTGTACTTTGGCTGGTGTGAATAATGTCTACGTAAGTACTGTAGTCGTATCCATATTGGATTAATGATGGTCCGCAGTAGAATAGTCTTACTAAGAATAATTTAACTAAGTGTAATATAAGGTAAAAGGTTGCCATACGGATTGTAGCTGCGAATGCTACGAAAAGTATAAAGCATGCAACTTTAGATTATTCTGTTAGTTCGTTGTAGAAGTCTTTAGAAGTAGTATTCGGCTAGAGTAGAGCTGTGTGTAGTTAATCTTAGCATAAGATTCAATAAAGCCCTTATTTTTCTAAAGATTGGAATTTCGTGATTGGTATATATCACAGGCTCTTAGAGTTTTACATTGTTGCTATATTACCCCCTCATCCGTCCTTAGCAAGGAATAATTATGACTATTGATCTGCTATATGCTAGTCTATGCTTTAGGACGCTCAGACAGGCGTCACAGTTCTCTAAAGACACTTATGATGCTATATAGTATCAATTTAAAGAAATACTACGCTATTAAAGTAAAAAAATATTACTTTGATGAATTAAGACATAATAAGATTAAAACAAATCGTTAAGTCACGATGCCATAAAAAAATAAGGTTAGGGTGGCACAATTATTGAGGCAGTAAATTTTTGTGTGAGGTAAAATTACTGCAATGCGGTAGTTAATATAGCAATAGGAAATATATTTGTAGTTACACGAAAAGAAAGGAAAGCATTATGGTTGAGGATAGTGCCATAGTTATCAGTATCCGTGATGATTTTTTGATAAACAGAAGGGCATCGAATGATAGAATGTCTCCATGCCAACTGAAGTAAAACACACAACATTGGAGCTTTAGCGCGCCATGATGGTAATTGAAGAAGTGACTTTTTATCAATCAAGTTTATACTTAGCAAATAATCGATATACTTCTACTAAACATTTAATATATGTGTGTTATAATATAGTTTCACTTAGCTATTAGAGCTAGATTTTAAAATATAACTTTTAAAATGATGTTTTGAAGTGAAGTTAATAGTTTAAAACGATTTACTATAGCTAGGATAACATCGATTTTCAAAGCAAGACAATGAGGTTAAATGCCTTCTTTTGTACTAAAGCATGGAATGCGGAAAAGGAACGTGCAGAAGATACTATTTTAGAAGCTATTTCTAATGACGATAATGGAAAAGATAAGGTAACAGGAAGTAAACGTATTCCAAAGCAAGCTCTAAGATTTCGTAAGGTACAGCTACTGCCGATAGCAATAGGAATTAAAAGGATGTTGTCAAATTAACTGACTAAGAGCAATAAAGATTAAAGGTGTCTTGGATGATTGGACAAGAGATTGCATAACGACCTGATCCTTGTATTTTACTTTCTATTCATGGATTTATTTCTTTAGAAATGTATATTTACGTGCCACAAATGACCTATTAGCATTTGTATTATAATACTTGTTTATCATGAGATGAGGTAAATAAAAGGATCGTTGCATGGCAGAGAATTATAATAAATTGCTCAATGAGGGTGGGCACTAGCTGAAAGAAATCAGCTAATACTATTTCGTCTCTTATAAATTATATAAAAAATGATTAATAAATAGTTTTTTGTCCCATATAATATCAAGAAAGTAACAAAAATATCTAGGCTAAAATTAAAAAGGATGTAGACGTAGCGAGTCTGGTTGAATTATTTAAAATTTGAAATACTGAGATGAATAAAGATGCTTGCTAGCAGCCGACTAGAAACTAATTCATGTTCATTCCGAAATAAGTACTTTCATGTTATGTTCTGATACCTATCACCATCGTATGCCGAACAAAACTATAAATTTACAATATTATTTCGTATTGAAAATAAAATGCTTGTTCATATCAGCAATAAACTTGAAGTATTTTTTGATAACTTAATCAAGATCGATTTTTTATTTAGAAAGACTCCTCCTACCTACAGTACGGTGTATATCATATATCATATATCTAAAAGCGAGTCTATAATGTTTATTTCTGTCGAAACTATTAAAAAGCTTGGTATTATAGTTAATTGCGTTTAAAATGACAAATTTCTAATTCAGTTTGAATGTCTGAAATACGCACTTTAGTACTAGGTACTGACAATGGAAACCCCTTTGATAATTTTTTTAGGAACCTCTAACACTCTGAAGAGGATATCTTAATATCACAAAAGGAGTTTTGGAATGGAAGATTGATGCTTACGTAGTAACTTTGTAATTATTCTTCATGTAATAAAGATGCAACTTAATACTAGCTTATATATGAAAATAACGATTTATGGTAGATATAAAAATTAAAAAACGATTTTTAGACTCATTACCATTATTACGGAAGTTCTATTACGATAATGGATGGAAATAAAATCACTATTTAAGGTATATAGAGTCACTATTATTACAATTCACGATTATTACTGTTAAGAATAACGAGGTTAATTTAATGTCATTGATAAAATCAGTCTTCGTACTGACAATCGTAATACTCCTACTAGCTATAATTATAATGCTATTGCTGCGCAGATATAATTACAACACTAGTAATTTCCCATAGTGTATTTGTAAAGTACTCATTTAGGTGAAAAAGACCGGCAAATGCAGCAAGATGTAGACTATATACGGAAGCAAAAGTGCTGGAAGTTTAAGGGAAAACGATTTTTATCTGCTATACTAAGTAAATGCTAATAGTGAAAACATAGTGACACATTTTGCTACTACAGGGAAGTTCTATCTTTAATAAAATTTACGAAGTCTTCAGTCATTTCTATTAAATGTTTCTAGTAATTGCTATAAGATTCAGGGCTGAAATTAAATTGATTTGATATTCTTAAGAGACGGAATAATTCATTTATTTTGATTTAATTTTGAAATATTAGCATATGAGTATGTTACAGTGTTACATACTGTATTACAGTAGAAATAACTATGTTAGGATAATTCTGTTAGACTATCCTTATTTAGTTAACTTCTAATTTGGATATACTGTGTTTTAATATAGCACTGACTTTTTATGACAGTGACACTTATACACATACTGAAATTAATAGTTATAATAGGGAATGCAAATCATCTACTTACAATTCGAATCATTGTGATTGTAATTTACTTATGGTAGACTGTAAATTATCATGGAAATGTTCCGTGATAGGACATATCGTAATCTGACTATTCTGTATTAGTCATTACATGTCTATATTCGTAAATACTGTTGTCTGCATTAAGGGAGCAGTAGCTAAAATTAATATCTAATTCAGTAAATGATTCTAATGTTAATTGTATTAACTATGACTCATGAACTATTGAGGAGTAGCATATAAATGCAGTATATCGTGAAATAAAATGAATTCTCCAACTTGGTGTTTAACGTAAAATACGAGGCGTTTAAGTCTTTGTGTAGTCTGCTAGTAGAGCAAAAGTGTTTATGATAGTGCAGATATCGTTACTTGATACGTGGTTCAAGGAATTGACTTATTGATCGTATATTGCGTTATCTTGTTGCAAAGCTGTTTTGTGACAGAGTAGCATTAGCATCCATTTATATTAGAAATTTAGTTAATAAACAAGAGATGGATGTTGTTCTTGCAGAGTGCTGGTAATAACTTCATGATACATATTTCAGCTAATCAGTCTTTTACTATTGATGAATGAAGCTTGTCTTTTGAATAAATTTACGCTGTTTTAGTGTGGTATATTTGTAAAAAATTAAGGATACTCGTTCATTTGGTTTGACGAAACAAGTATATACAGATTAAATTGACTAGTTGCTACTCAGTATCTGATAACAAATTAAGATTAAAATTATGAATAATTCATTTGATAAGGAATGCATAAACTTACCTTGATTAACGTCCATATTCGATTGAGCTTTCACTTGTTCAAGAGATATATTGATAGTACTGAAGAAATTGTATAATTGGCTGTGCTTACCAAATGAAGCTAATAATGAAAATAATAACATATTTTAGCCTTTCTCATATTATGAAGTTATAATTGAACGCACATCTGCAACTATTTACTTTTCTAGGCAAATCTTCTTTGCAGTCGTTAGACGAAATAATATAATTTAAAATTTAAAGGCTGCTATATTTCTTACTGTAGTTAATTGTACATAAGTTTTCTCTCAAGCTTTACACAATTGTCAACTACGGTACCTTACTTTAATATAATAGCAAGAAACGAAAATTGCTATAGTTTCAATACTACCCTACATAGATAAGTTTTTATTGGTGGAATACTACAGAAGTAGCTTTAGTACTGTAGTTTTATTTTCCTATTATAACTTCGATTTATATACATATATGTGTATGTTTGTGTTGCGATTTAAGGCTATGTGACTGTTACCAAATTATTTTTTGATTAAGTGATACAGTTATACAATTCTAAGCTGATAATAAAACTATTCAGACCCAAAATGTACACGTATAAGTAAACTAGATACGCGAAGTACTCTTGAGAAGAAATGTACCAGTAAATTTTAAAATTAATGCTTATGTTAATTATCTTATTTATTTGTATGGCTTATAGTCTATAACTATGCTAAGTTAAGAAGACCGATGTAATATCGTAGTTTTGATTTTATTCTTCTAAATTACGCAATCTCATATTATGTATACCCTTCTTGTATATTTTACGGATAAATTGATTTCAGTTATCGTAACGTAATTTTCTCTTACTCAGAAATAACTACATATGAATACAGTTGATTTAGTTACAAGTTGTACGTCATGTGTGAGAGAAATAGTCAAGCGCCATTTTATGGCATCAAATTTTGGTGAGATAAAGCTTACGTTACTGGATACTCAAAGTAATAGCTTTACTGGTAGTCTACTAAAATAATTGGTAGCAAGCTGAGTGTAGTAAAATTATAAAAAATATAGCACTTTCTCAAATATTAATTGTGTTTATTATTAATCATGGGATGCTGAACTTAAGGTTACTAAAATCTGAAATACGTCATTTTAGTTTATAATCAAAATATAAAATTACTAGGTATACGTCGCAACATGTTGTAAGTTTATGCAAACCTATACTGTAAATATTGCAATTGTTTAATATAATGAAGATCTAATTAGAATAAGCTCTACATTTAATTTAGTTACCGACATTACATGGCTGTGCTATTATATGGAGCCTTCAATTTAATCCATTATAAGATCCAGCTCCATAAATTTTAAATTTATCTTAATTTTAAATAAAACATACATATATATTATCGCTGAAATTAATGGTAACTTGTAAGCTATTTATAGAATAGCTATCTAATCACGCCTACCAGTAACTATGAATAATGTTTTTTATTATGGTCTAGTAGCATATAATAGATGGTCTTTTATTAAGGAGGATATCTATAAATTTTAAAATATAATAGCTGTCAAATTTTATATCACGAACCCTTGTAGTCAAGACGCTCGGATTAAATTTGGCTTTTTTTTCAACTAATATCATTAAAAATCTAGAACTTTAAAAAAGGGATTCTAAATTTATAAATTCATTTACGGAATTAGTTTAGGACATATTCTGAATCTAGGAAATCCAAATGAACGCAAAACGGAAATTTTCTCTAGGAAATTTTGTCTACTTTATAAATTTGTCGGTAGCAATGACCAATTGGTATAGCTGATAACGACCAATTTATGTAGATAAATGACCTTAGTTTGGAGGTTCATTATATTTGGTACAATTACTGATTGATAACAAGAGAAAAGCAGTATCATTTAGAATATAAACGTAGTATATTTATGTATTTGCTTTGCCTTAAGGATTACCTTATCTTTAGAAATTTCTATATAGTAATAATAAGTCAGAGTGTATCCAGAGAGCTACCATTTTTTTTGTTGACAACTTGGCATTTAAGTGAATGATGATATTTTCTATGTAACTGTCACGGTACGCCGTTACTGATTAAGTAACTGTTGATTAATGAATGCTTATGAATAGATAAGATAAGGTTATGTGCTATGTTTAATGCGCTTGTAGCTGATAATAAGATGGTAGAAATGAGATAGAAATAGAAGTTGTTAACAGTTAATTTACTGTAGGTTTATAAGTTGTGTTAATCTCTAAAAATTGAGCTGTATATGAACGAAGGTTAAGCGTCTTAACACCTGATAGCTTGTAGCTATCTAAGTCTGAGAATATCGACATGTATATTTAGTAATGGTATAATTGTAATTAATGTAACTTTTAAAGTATGAATTCTCACTCGTTAATATTGGAATTCACTGTAGAAACCTATTTAAGCACGTGTGTTTATAGAATAAAGTTATTAATTGCTCAAGAAACGGCAAGAATCATATCATGAAGAATAGTGTAATAATTAGTCAGTTGTCTGTGGAGATCAGCCGAGAAATCGAGTTCTCAAATACTTCTCTCATAGAAACTGAAAGTACTGGGAGAAATCGCCCAAGTTTTAAGTAACTACACTAGATTTCTTTACTTTCCTTTGCCACAAGTGAGGGTTGTGACAATAACCTAGTATATTATTGACCAAATCATCATGCCTTGGGCTTTATGAATTGATCCTGCGTTTTCAATTTCGATCATACAAATCAACTTTAATAAATGGTTTACCGTTTTAATTCCTCTTAAGTTTATTCTTATATCTTGCATACTGCCTTCTCTTGACAACTGTATATTTTAGTACGTCATTAGTTTATCGTACTCTATATTAGTCATCTTTCTTTTCAATAGATTGCTACTTTGTGTACACCTGTGCAATCAATACCATTGATAGTTTAAACTATTTTACAACTTAATAAAATTCAGTACTGTATATCAGTAAAAATATTGAATAGAATATCTAGTAAAGTCTTAATTGGCTTATACAATTCCTTTCATTGGCTATAAAATGCTGATTGAGCTACTCAGTCAGTTATCTATCGCCCTTTATGAAAGCTAATTATTGTTCAACCAATATTAGGCCTTTATTATAGTTTTATCTGAAATACAACATATTAGATGAATTAATGATTTATACTTTATAAATATATAGTGTATCCAATAATTTATAATTAAAAGATTGGTCATGATAATAAAATGTAATAGTCCGTAATATTTGCACCTAGTTTATGCACATTTAGCTGCCTATTATCTCCTCGATAGTTATGCCCAAAACGAAATTGTTAGCACCCTTTTAGGTGAGATCGTTGGAACTTTTTTAACTTTCTATCAATGATTTAAAATAGATTTACTGTGTTAAGAGTGATGGTATGCTATCCGATCATGATTGCCTGAATAAATAAAATTGGTTAAAATGACTTTTCATGCTGTAGATATTTCACATTGTTTCTATTATCATATATGTCATCGTTTGTCTTGGAAATATATCAAGGTTTCAGCTAAAATTCTAATCTGGTAAGCATACTTACAAGTAAAACAATCTAGCTAGATTTTACTTAGTAATTTAATTTATCACATCGTGTTTTATATTAATAAAGAAGTAATGAATAGAGTCGTTATTTTAGAATAGCCTATTTTTAGCGTACTTTTCTTAAGAAAAATGTATAAACAAAAGTTGTTAACATGAAAGTTAAACTCATT
This sequence comes from Trichoplax adhaerens, assembly GCF_000150275.1. Taxonomy (NCBI): domain Eukaryota; kingdom Metazoa; phylum Placozoa; class Uniplacotomia; order Trichoplacea; family Trichoplacidae; genus Trichoplax; species Trichoplax adhaerens. Next base: position 246,300 of record NW_002060953.1, on the reverse strand, counting down.
GAATCCTAAAACATAAATCAAAACGCGTTGATGGGCTTCACTATAAAGGCAGCTTATATCGAGCTCTCAATGTTGATAAAGTATATGAAATTATATTGATATTGCAAATGCAATGCTAATACGTTCTTAGATTTAGTCAATTTATATGATTTGGAAAAGCTTTAAAGCGATATTTGGAAATAATCTAAATTCATTTAGTTTCGGTAAAAGTAATCGCTTCGTCTGGAAGTTGTGCGTTTAAGCGCATTAAGCAAAAGTAATAATATGAATTATTAATAATGAAGTTCGATAAATGTATATTTATAAAATTGACGAGATTTTATCTCATACATTGATTCAAGAGTTGTATACGGTTGGATTTTTTCACAAATAAGGATGAATTTTTCAATTTAAAACAGAATTAAGGTACTATGATTACTAGTATATCGTACTCGTAAGCGAATAAATTTCGGCGATAACCTAGCCTCTGCAGTAACTTAATCTAATTTATTGTACAAGATGTAAATGGTGGAAATAATTGAGTTACACTTACTAGCAACAAAAATCACGAATGGATCAGTTACTTGATATCTTACAAATATGACACGACTTCTGCAATTGGAAAAGAGATAAAATCAATGTTTAAATACCTCAAAAGCAATTATTTTAGATTAAGGCATTGGTCCATAAAATACGTAATTAGACGATATGCGATTTCATTTCCCCTTATTTTCATCTGGCCATGCTGGTACAGTATGCAAACTTGATGGAAGTTCCTATTTCAAGCTTCGTCTATAAATAATTGTTCTATAGTATTTGCCTTATAATCCATCCTTAAGTTATTTAATCTCATAGTAGGTATAGCTCATATACGTGTATAAATTATGAGTATTGACATAAATAAATTAACGGAAGCTAAGTAGATGATGTATATCAATCTATTGATATCGTTAATAACGGCTTTCATTGTCCATTAAAGATGATTTATCGTGTTTGAAATACTAGCACAGGCATTCAATGAATGATTAGTAGCGCAATATAAATTAAGATTCTATGCTTAATATAATTATGCAATAGCTTACTATAATAAATTAATCGATAGAAATCTTTAATATATTTTTTTATGGAATCTTGATAAAGAAAATTATCAATTATTCGCAGTGATTGAGCTTATTCAAAATTTGTGCCCTATAATAAAAGTATTTGTATTTAAGCTAAATCTGTTTCGCATTAGTGATTTCTTATTGTATACAGAGGGTATATATGTGTTACAAAACAGCTTTGCAACAAGATAACGAAATGCACGATCAATCAGTCGATTCCCTGAACCACGTATCAGGGAGCAGTATCTACTCTTTCAGGAACACTTTTCCTATACGAGTAGACTACAAAAAGACTTAGACGCCTCGTATCTTACGTTAAACACTAATCATATGAACTCACTTATTGTACGATTTATCGCATTTATATACTCTTTTACAATAGCAAAGACTTTCTACTTAGTAATATTAACGTTGAAGCCTGATAAAGAATCTAAAGCTAATTTTATCTACTGCTACCTAATGAAGACAACAGTACATACGAACATAGACATCGAATGACCAACACAAAATTGTCAGATTAAAATATGTCCCATCACGGAACATTTCTTCGATAATCTACTATCTACCATAAGTAAGTTTCAATCTCAGTGATTTAAATTCTAAGAAGGTTATTCTCGATTCCCTAATTAAGCTTTTAATTTCAGTAGGCTGTATGTATCACCATAAAAGCTAGTGCTATATTTAAATATCCCATATCTAAATTAGAAATTCTTCATATAAGGGTAAATCAACAAAATTATCTTAACATAGATGTTTCTACTATAACCTCGATATTACAATGTATAACGCTGTAACAATATGTTACCCTGAATGTTTTTCAACTACTGATACCAAAATTTTTATATTAAATTATTTTCTTAATCTTCTCATATAACTTTCTAAAATCTTTTTAAAGTATGCTACATAATTCGTTTTTAAATTTTCAGATCGAAAGAAATTCAAGAGCCGAAACTTATCGATAATAAGGGATCCGATTAATGAATAAACTAAATGATTCTATTCACGACTTAGTTCCTGGTCTTTTCGTTCTCGATATTATAGTCTAATCTAACTAGGTAACAAAGACTATTAAATTTTTGTTTGTCAAAAGCAATAGTATTCATTTCTGGAGTCGATGCTAGCCCTTAGGATCATAAACCTAAGGCTAGTTTCCGCGATATCCATGCATTACAGCTTATTCTATTAAAATAACGATTGGTAAACAATCACAACTATTACAGCATGTAATCTATTCCTTATAAGAACCAAATTAGCATCTGTGCTATAGTATCCTAATTAACTGGAATCACAAGTACTTATAGGAATTATACCTTCTTGCTTTTTTATATGTGTGTATCTTTACCGTTATCTTGTTCATAAGTAAGTAAATAAGGCTAAATTATCATCTACGCCATACCATCCTGAACAATTGAAATCACGAGTTTTTATATGGATAATATCTTGCTGCTTCTTGTTTGTTGATATAGATATCGTTATTGCTTTATTCATATTGTTGCTATGATCATAGTTATACTGTAATAAAAAATCTAGACAGACCCCTAGTTTGTGCTCTATACGAACTACTGCGTAATTTATTGTTGAGAATTTATGAACACAAACATATTTGCCTTCCCCTAAGATGTACAGTACTAAGAGAACTCGAAATAAAAGAATTCTGACGGATCATTTCTGCTAATGTAGAGCTTAATTTCGTTAAAATTCAATTTCAATTCTTTATCAGCAAAAGTCAATATGGTACTGCAATAAGCTACTAGCTTGTGTTGCATACGAAATATCACGTAATCGAATACTGACTGTTGTTTTAGGTATTACAGTTACCTCTATGGTAGGTATACATATATTCACGGCTACAAAAATGGAAGAATTGAGAAAGAATTGCGATCTGAGTGTAATTTCATTTAAGATTAGCATTGTAATTATCCTTAATTCAAAATCGATAAGCCTTCTTCGTATACTAGATTATATTATTAATAATTTTAGGATTATAGATGCACTTATAATACTCAGGTAGTTCAACTATTATAACAATTCTACTATATAACTGCTTACATGATCATATATATAGTATAATTAATTGTGGAACTAACTCATTCTTGGGTTACAAAAATAGTAAATAGATTGGCAAAAAAGTAGAAGTTGGAAAGCTAGTGAAATATTATGTCTTGCTTCCTTCATTGGTCAAGGTAAGCGAAAAATTAAAATCGTTGCTTTGCCTTATTCATTGATGCACTTTCATTTTACGACTTAATTATTGTAAAATAAATCACCCAATGTGATTGTAGTATACTGCAAAGGCAGATTATTGACTGCTTATAAAGTTAGAAGCCAATCTCAGCTAATCTGAACTAGCTATACTAATTGGAAAATGTTGTGAATTTTAAAATCTGCAAATTTTATAATAATAAAGATATTGATTTATAAATATTTTTCGGCTTTCCACATCAGGATATCGTCCCATCATCATTATCTACCATTTAGACAATATGAGTAAGGTCGAGTTGTCAACAAAGAACAGTTATGCGAATTCTAGGATCGAAAACTGGGTCAATTAAGCAAGAATGAACATTGCAAAGACCTATTTTGATCCACACTATAGACTTATTTACTAAGTAATCTCTTAAATTTACTAGAATTAAGCCATCGGGACTTCAGTAAACTAGGTGCTGGAATTTCCCATTATATCAATATTAAAATGCATAATTAACAATAATTTCAGTAGGCCTTTGAAAAGCCTTTTATTGTGCTTATAACAATAAAGCTTATGGTGCTGCTGCCGCAGGCTTTATTTTGTAATCAGAAAAGTAAAAAATTATAAGAGGAAATTTAAAAACGAATAGGAAGATTTAAGTTCTACCGACTAGGCAATATTACTAATAGGGAATAGAAAAATGAAATCTTTCAATATATTTAATTATATTTTTACATATTTACCCTAAGATCGCTTAAATAAGATAAGACAGAAATAGTCGATTCTTCAGAATTTATTTAACCATTAACAATGATTATGGTCATATATGGTTCAATTAATCATGGCACGACCTTTTTGAATTGATAAATAATGTTATTAAGTTCTGTATCTATTATCGTGAATAATGAAAGACCGTTTTCTTACTAATGTTAGCTAGATCGGATCAATTCTATCATTGCCAGAAGTACATTTTTATCATAAATCTACCTGCTTCAGATATTTCTTAATTGAATTTCAACTTGATATGAGAAGATTTGCGAATTAATACGGTTGGAAATAATTTAATATCAATTAGCAAATGCTTTATCCCAGAACAGCTAATTGCATAAATTTACAGCATAGCAGACTATTTAGTATCTATTTATCATACATCTAACTTATGCTGATGTATGTAATGCAATAAATAGAACCTGAAATGGAGCTTAGTTGCTACAACCTACTTTGTCTGAAATAGAAATTAAATATTTTTCTAGATCAGTATCTCAAATATATCTTAATTGTTGCTAACTTATTGCCATTAATAGCTAGCATTAAGACATTAAGTGAAGATTTTAAATTTTTTTTCAAGTGTCAGAAACTTTTACTCACATATTATGCGATATAAGATCAAATTTATTACTGCAAATAGAGCCCTCATCCTGCTAGCTTGAGAAAATGTGAATTGATGGTTGATAAAGTTCCCAAAATTCATTTATACGGGTAAACATAGTTATAGATTTCATATCTGAAAAATTTTGCTTTCTTAAAGTCTGATAATCGCTAATAAATGTTCTATTTTGGAAGAAAGTAGATTGTGATTGTCTAAAAGCTTTGCTAGGCTATATCTTAGTTAATGTTTGTTTTCACATTTCTTTAGTATTTAAAACGGTTGCTTTGATCTTGCAATCTCCTCATCGTGGCATAATGTGTTCCAATCCTTAAGGATATTCACCTTTTAATTCTCAAAATGCTTACAACCAACAAAGCTCACATCCTTGGAAGCTAGAAGAATGAAAATTTTTATCTTCCTAGGCGTAGAAAGAAATCCCTGCAAATATTTTTTACAAAGTTGCTATCTAAGTTTATCTGAGGAACTATCACTAAATTTTACTATAAGTAAACATTAACAGAAAGGGGAAATAACAGTATCAGGTTTGAATGATATTGAGAGGTACCGACAGTTATCCGCCATTGAAAAAAATATTTAAGGAGAGAGTTTTCGATGAATTAATTAATACTCCATTCTATACCATACCCATTTATATGATGCTGTAATAATTAATTATAATTTTGCCTTATTTAGGAGACGATTTCTGCTTAGAAATTTTCCCTTGATGCAAGTTTTGTGCCTCTAATCTAATTCTGCAAAAGCCTATACTGCTAACTTACACTTTTTTATATAATTATAACTTTAATCAAATAAATATATTTTAAAGCATTTGAAAAAGGAGTTGGAGTAAGCACTTATTATGAGATTGGAAGTAAATTATATGATCTCTGCAGTAAGTTAGCTAATCGGCGGGGAAGTTTAGATGGAAAAATAATTAAAGAAGTTGCAAGGAATCCATTTTCTCAACAGGTACGGCAGTATGTGTACAATACTAGCAGTGATTAAGATATAACGATTTTGATCCGGAAATAGTTGATTTGCCTTGATTAACATGCAAGATATCGTATAGATAAAATATATTTCTAAGGTAATAAAGAAAGCTAAAATATACATTTTCATGAAATTATGCGTTATCTAGAGGCTAGAAGTTATTTTAAAGCTCTTGAAATCATTTATACAAATTACTTTATAGAAAATGGCAATGAATGAAATTGAGTTTCTGCGATATTTAGATGTGTAAAATCTAATTTGGGGATTCCATGGGCATAGTTTGTTTCTTTTAAGAAAATACTGTTTATGTGCTTAAAAAATCGAGTTTTTGATGTAAATTTAATCAGACAAAAATAGCCACTAGACGATATACAGTAATTCAAGATGCTAAGATCGTATACATTTTCAATGTGATATATGAAATAATATAAGGTAGGATCAAAGAGTGATAGAGCTATATCAAATCGGTGTTTTTGTACATCAGCGGACATAATTAGTCGTTCATCCTCCGCTCTTTCTGTTAGCTCATCATAATAGCTATGAGACATTATGCTTTAATTTAGTGAATTATTCAAGTCTTCATTCGAAAAGATCAGTAGAAACAAAATTATATGCGTGCGTCTTTTAGTATTATTGCGGCTATTCTTGGAGATGACAGTTTACTCTATTGTAATATCGAAAAATTTTATATTTTTTAACATGAACAATCTTTCATATCGTGGCAGTTACATGGCTATGTTAATTTTATTAATTTCAGTTAATGAATTGCAATATTTGGTGTTTTTCTGATGTACATGAAATAATATAATAATTTCCGGAAGATGATATTCACTTTGTGGCATGTTTAAAATAGATCTTATAGAACGTAATCTTAGAGGATTAAGGTAGTGAAATATTTAAAATTGGGAAAGCCCCATTAATATTTGTAGTCTACATAGCAACCTAAACTATGTATACTACAATTATAATATAATTGTCCACATTAATACAAATTACAAAGAGTCAAAATATTTCTAAAATTATAGATTTTTTACTAAAAATAGTTATTGAGCATCAACATTCGTTTCCTAATTCAGATATAATGTCTGATTATTGATATAGCGCTCCTATAAAATCCAAAACTTTTCGTTATTTTATAATGGCTTGAAAATATATAGAGTCCTTTTATCAATTTAAATTACATCATAAAGTCCTTCGTAAAGGCTAATTAAACAATAAATAATGCATGCCATCATATCTAATGCTGCAATTATTGGAACAAAGCATGTATTAAATAGTTTTTTAAATTAATCAGATTTTGCAGACCATTAAATTGAAAACGTTCTAATTTACTTCGCTTTAAAAATCGAATAGTTATACTAAGATAACTTTGATCTTTCATCCTCAATCCTATGTATCACTTATGGACTATATTACAGTTATGAACTACATTACAGTTATACCCCGTACGCGATCTTTGTAATTGTAGGTCTTACTAATGCAAATGAGCAAAATGTTGATTCGATTGATATTAGAAAGCTGTTGTAAAAACTGTAATTGCGATTGATGGCCAACAAAACTCCAAGTAACTAATTTTCTGACCATGTCTCTAAATAAATATTTGATGAAATATTATTTTGTTTATTAGCAGAATTTTAGTCTTGGATTTAAAAATAATATTATGCTTTATAATAAATTGGTGTTTTAAAGCATATTTTTAAGATAATAATTCAAATTTTTTTCATTTACAGTAGTTCTATGTTTTTTTAATATAATTCATTGAATGCAGCAGACTCAGTTACGATTATAAATATATAGACTTGTATGTAAGTATATACTGGTAAAAGCAATTCTGCTTTTAATGACCGAAAGCTTGTGTCAGTGCTAGTAGATGCTGGTAACAGCAAGACATATATAGATCACGAAAATATGCTGATGATACAATTTCTTGCAATTGACAGTGATAAGTTTCAAATTGTTGATCATTGTCAAATAGCTAATGGCTGAAATAAGGACACTAAAAATATCCAGAATCAACCCACAAATGGGGAAATTGTTATTTACACTCCCAGTTCATGCTGAATCTGTATTGCTAGTTTTAATACAGATACAAATACGCCCGTATATAAGCTGATTTCTAACTTCCAATAAAAGACAGGTAATTGTTAGAGTTTTACTGTTACTCCAATTGCAAACATATATCCTATTTATATGAATATCAAAATAATGGGACAGCATATCGCTACTGTATGTATTATAATTCTTTAAAGTAGCTAGAGCGATTTAATTTATAAGATCTAATTTCTATAAGAATCTTTTCCTAGTTTTTATGTCTGCATTCCTGTGATATATACAAATCACGAAATTCCAAACTTTAGAAAAATAAGGGCTTTATTGAATCTTATGCAAAGATTAACTACACACAGCTCTACTCTAGCCGAATACTACTACTAAAGACTTCTACAACGAACTAACAGAATAATCTAAAGTTGCATGCTTTATACTTTTCGTAGCATTCGCAGCTACAATCCGTATGGCAACCTTTTACCTTATATTACACTTAGTTAAATTATTCTTAGTAAGACTATTCTACTGCGGACCATCATTAATCCGATATGGATACGACTACAGAACTTACGTAGACATTATTTACACCAGCCAAAGTACAATGAATTAACTATATCCTAATATATGATTTACAGTTCTATTTTTACCTATAGCCTTATTAGTAACTCAACCCCTTTCTGTATATAGTCATGTGTACTCTAGCATAAAGTCTATACCACTACAGTCTATAGTTATGGCTACCAAATATCTCTTAGGATAAAAAATCTACCGTACATTATACTAAACATGGCTAACAGTCTACAATCACAATACTAGTTACATTACGATTCCATATATAATAACTCATATTGGTAATATTAAATACACTAGTTCAAACTCACGTCGCTTTGCTGACGGTTTACGATAATGTACTTATTTGTTAATAATTAACAGATAGTATTACCATTCGACATTATTTATATCCCGGTAATAGTCAGGCACTACTATATTCACAGCTATGCTTGTAGAATACTACTTTTCAATAATGCATCCACGGATGAAATGCTATATTAAGATTAGTTAATAGTCCAAAGCACATTATGATAACTAATGTACGGTGATGGACATACCAAGTTAAGATTAGCAGGTATTATAAGATATCTACATTGCGTTATAATGTCCTTAGTACTGTGGTCAATTCTATACCAATCATTATAATGTGTCTAAGGATCGCTTGAGTATGCAAGCAAAGCTTGCTCTGTCGATAGCAACCGTTATAAGAAAATGTAGCAATCAAAATGTCTGTGTAGAAAACTCTATAAAGATTCTATGTTTATTCAATTTTCATCAGAATATTACATCAAATTAAAATTGAAAGGCCCAGTGGCTACCCTTAGCTATATAACGAATACTATTTTAATAATCAGTACTCTGCAGAAATTACTACCTTAGAGCTATTCGTTTTACGTGAAGAAATCTTGAGTATGGATTTATTACTTACTGTAGGTATAAAATTATAGATTTTTACCTCAATGCCAGATAGTAAAATAAATGAAGCGAACGATTAATTATGGAATATAAATTATTAATATTTGTTATTGGAAATTAGTCAAATCAATCTTAGTTTAATTCGAGTATTAGATATAGCGAATCCTTTCCAATAGGCTTGCTAATAAACAATTTGCTAATAATCGAGTGTAGTGGTTGTAATGATAAGTACTGACTACAATATTTGATCTTAAAAGTAATGTCTATCATACATTTTAGTGACAATTATGAAGCATATCTGAAAAAGAGAAAATATTTTTTGTAGAATCAGCTACCTTTATAAATCTTCTCTTTTGATGTGAAGAGATACAGAATCACTGGCAATACTTATCGAAAATGAATTCAATAGTTGGTCTTTGAGTCATATCGAGATGGTTTTTTAACTCAAAGCTGAATAATTACCGTATTAATTAAAAGTCATATCTTAGGGATAAAAAGATGATTAATTATTTATAGAGACTATAGATTATATCTTTAAGATCGAAAAAGTCTGATAATTTGAGTCGATATCGATTTGTGTATCATAAATCTAAGAGAAACTCCTGTAACACAGTTACACGTGTTTTCTATTTGCATAAAATATATATTTTCATGCATGTAATGCATGCACAAACACACATGCTTAATTCGTAAATATTTAAACTGGTGTTATGTTCCTTTCAGTGGTCAGCTTAGTACGTTCTTTCAATAAACAGTATAGTCTTGTATTTTCAAACCTACAGTTTTCATTTTACATTTCTGTGCTCTAATCAGAGAGTAAGGCGAACTTACATTACGAATTGTGTATAAGTCACTTTGATAGTTCATACATAACAGCCCAGCGTATGCATTTTGAAATTATTTGAATTTCCGTAACAGTAAAGTTATGTCAATCAGTTAAATACAATTAAGTTTAGTAAGAATAAAGCCTTCGAGCAGAAATCTTAAGTTTAATATAGACGTGCTTCAAAAGGACAAGCACCGGAACTACTATTGCTTTTTGATATTATAACATAAATTCACGATTATGAAAATCTTTAATGTGCTAGAGTGATAGAATATTTTGAATTGAAAGCCATACAATATTCTTAAGTTTCTTGAAAAATATTCATCATTGCTTTAGATCATGCTGAATTTAGGATTAATATTATTATTAAAAATTTATCGTCATTTAAGCTGATTTTTAGTTTAAGTAATAAAGTCATTATTGATCTACTTAACATAATTGAAAAGGTATTGTTTTATGCATGAGTTTTCAAAACATTCTAATAAAACGCATTATAGTTAAATTCATCCAGACTTCACGCTTCATGAATAAATGCAGTTTGTAATTGACATTTGCCTACAAAGCACTTTGAACGGTATCAATTAGTTTCAGTGATGTTAAAAATCAATTCATAACTCCTTACATATGTCAGATTTCTTTCGGAAAAGTTTTGCTGATGATTATATTAAAATTACTAAAGTTGAAGGTTTTTCCTTGCTCTTCTAAATAATTGTTTTTAATCATTTACTACTTTGCTAACTAAGACTAGCCGAAACAGATATGATAAATTCGAAAATATGTAGGTTCAAGAATGCATATATCAGTTTAGCAATAAATTTACAGTTTACATGGTACAGTTATTGACAAGGTACAGGGCAAAGTCCAACACTTTTGGAGTATCTGTGTGAACGATTTATTTGAAGACTTTACAACGTAAAAAATTTTTGATGCAAAAATGATAGCAACAGTTAAACTATAGCTACACCTTCTTGTAAGACTTAGAGTAAGTCTGAAATGAGCAGATTATGCGTTAATAACGTAGAAGCATCCAAATAGAGAAGTTTTGGAGAGTTTAGATAACACTTAGATGTTAAAAATAAAATAGGCGAGTTAGATTCGAAGCAGCATAGTATTTGGATGAAAGACGATCAAGCATTAGATTTTAAGATTAATTCTCTATCTATTCATTAAAAATAAAATTCTGATGAGAGTTTATTAATATTTTCCTGAAGTATTATATAAAATTGAGCTGCAGAGATTAAACTCCTTGTAATAAGTTCTTATAAGTTGATTTCATCGCATTTGACGAGAAATAAAGTTCAAATATGATAATAAATTTGTTCTTAATACATCATTACTACTAGATAGGTAAAGTATTATATGGTTCATAAATTTTAAGCTGCTTTCAGTAATTCTACATTGAAGACGGCTATTACAATTTCATATACGATTTCATATACCTGACTAAATTTCTGAAAATCGTTAATGATTATCAATAGAATCAAGAAATGATTTTTTAATTTAGCTATGAATTTTCAATTGCAGACAACAATAGTTATGTCTTACTTGTTGTAACTGCGTTAATATTAAAGTCAGCATAATTATTGAAGAGTCAAGCTTACTATTCTATTGCATAAATTATCGGAAAGGTACGTATCTATGGTAAACAGCAATAGAATCATGAAAAAATTTCCTTTATTACACAGGTTGATATTTTGTTGATGCTTATAAGCATCCTTGTGTTAAATGCAAAATTAAAGACAATAAAATATTGCTTACTAAATTAGAAAGAGATGTCTAAAAAATTGAGTTATTATCATACAAATATTCGCGATACAATGTAAATTGGACTTAATCTGTTCATCAATCCGTAATAAAAATGGGAGAACAGGGAATGATTTATTGGTATTTTTTTACTTCAACGGACCTTCTATTTTAACAAAGAGGACCTATAATCGATTGTGTTCGGGCTTTTTTCTGTTATGAATAAATTATTTTTAAAAGAAATTGTTGTCTATAGTACCTATTAACCAATGTAATACTATATCCTGCCAAGTATAATGATTACCTTAATTACGTAAAATGATATTAATGTTGGATCCAATGCAATGGGTGCACATTGAACTTAAAATAAATGATTTATGCATATTTTCATATTTTGTCATCACCTTTATGCATTCAGCTAGGGAGTTTCACGATGGTACTGTGACAATATAGTACTCATTAAAGAAAGAAGGAAATAGACATTTACTGTCTGATAGATTGTATTGGATTTTGTACGGTTACGTTGTTTATAAAATAGGTAGTCATGAAATAATCTTAGAAATGGAATCTTAATTAATTTAGTAGGATTGGAAAATGATAAATTAGGAATCAATTGTTTATACCTGACAAAAATGCGTCATGATCAAACAAACTGATGGAAATACTGCGAAGACCAAATAACATCTGCTATTGCTTTGAATCATCAATCACTCAGAGTACCATTGAAATGTTTTTTCCGTATGCATTAGCATTTTATGAAAAGAGAGTGAGCATGATTTAATAATCAGCTTGGATAGCCGACAGCTGATAAATCTTTATTTCTGTCTGCTATTAAGGCACCGATCAAATAGTTTGAAAAATTAGCTTTCTTGTCTTCCTGATTAAAAGGTAATTTCTTTTCTAAAAATTAAGTTTTATTCTTTCGTATATTCTCCATTTACAAACAAGTCAGTAGCATAATTTTAGATGACAGTCAAGACATGATCGTATTCTAGGATTAAAAGAGGACAAAATTTCCTTATGATTTTAATTCCATTGATATGCGCTTATAATGGTACAATAACGCAAAGATAGAAAGATGATGAAGGATTAGAACAACGGAAGAACGGTCTTTACCTCAATTTTTCCTTCAATTTTAGCTGTGTTATTTCCGTTATTATTCCATTATAAATTACATTGATTTTAAGATCATAGGAATTGACTACGCTTCGTAAAATTTCATTTCGTATACACGTATGCGGTAGGCGATTTTAATAATAGTGATTGATTTAAATCATTATCTGTAATCAGTGGTGAATGGAGTGTACTAGCTGACAACACTAACATAATATTGCTTATTATTGATCTATGATGATTGGAGTTATTTAATTACTTAGAATAACCTCAATAATAAGTTGTGAAGTGATAGACAGTAAAGCTACTAAGAGCTTCGAATGTAAAGTAATAACTCAGTTTTATAGTTAGCCATTCAATGCTTTGTACTTGAGGTTTCAGTTATCATCATGAAATAATGCCAAATAGCGGGCCAAGTATAAAATAAGGCAAAGTTTAACGAAAATTTCGGTAAATTGCATAAACGTATAAAATCCTAGAGCTAGATTTTAATTCCGAGATAGTTAATATTGTCTATCTCTTTGTATGAGCATGATGGAAATGATCTATAAGTAATTATATGTAGAATAGATCGAAATTTAATCAGGATAAACCTTAATTGGAGATTTATACTGTGTGATTACCCTATTAATTTTCATTACCTATTATAAGTTGTTAAGGGTGATAGAAGTTATAGTGCCATAGAGTATGTAAAGGAGAGCAATCTAATCATTTAGGGACAAATACTGCGATTTCGCTTAGAGAAAGTAAACGTCTAAGATTGTTCTTATCATGACTACGTTTTAGAATCTTCACTACTGACAGAAGGTTAAAATCTTATCTCATTGCTAACATAAATCTAGCCGGATATTTGATGAAATTCTAGTGTGTATTTTGGAGAATGAATATAGTATAAGTAGGTGTTGTAGCTATTCTTGCTTCAAAGTATTATACAACTGATTTGATTTAAAGTGTGTTCGTTAATTAAGAGTAAGAATTGATAATCATAACTCTTTCTAAATTCAATCATTATTTGTTTATACCAACAAAATCCTTTATCCGTGTTTAATGTTTAATATTTATACTACGTTTATAATTATATTATCAACGGTAATCGCTTGTGTGCGTTAGTTTACATTTACTTGTGAACAATTTAATGGGATTTGATTTAAACAAAATGTTTATAGTGGTTAGTCCAACGCATGCAAAAAAATTAATATCATAACTAACCTGTTAATGTGTAGAGAAAATGATCCAATTCAAAATTAAATTCTTTCTTGCTTGAATGTAAAATTTAGCCTCAATGGAAGGTATTTATTATACGCAACAAACGGTGTAGATAAAAAATTGAGCTGTGTAGAAATGAAATTGTGATTGATAATCTTTAATAGTTATATTTAATTCAAGCAATTCAAAGTTAGGATCCTTCTCAGCCATCAAGCTGTCATTTATTCAGGTAACGAGAAAAAATTAAAAGAATTAAGATATTGTCTTGTTCTCATATTTTTTATTAATTCTTATTTATCGCCATGGTTATACTGTGCTTTAAATTTATTACGAAGAAAGAAAATTTATTGTATTGTTCTTAGATTTTTGATACGCTGATTACACAGTTGATAATTTAGTTTACCGATTTAATTGATTGGCACAGTAATTGTGTCAACATTCTTTCTTTTAACATTGCGTAACAACGCATAGAAGATTATTGGATTATATTATTTAAAATAGAATTCTTGCATTTTGAAAGATTGTTATTCAGATTTCAAGTGATTTAAAATTAGAACAATTTTCAATCATAATCAGCTAGTTGCCGATAGAATTTTCCGTAAACAATATGCTATTCAGATTCCTTTAAAAATTTAAAAATGCTAAAGGAAATTTTTGTTTAAATCAACTGGTTACTAAACACTTCGATTTTAATGTTGCTAAAAATATTGATTTGCTGATCATTGTGTAAAACTTTCTTACCGCTAGCTTTTGATTGTATGTAAGATACTGGCATTTTATTGGAATTATTTAATTCTCATACCAAAGAGATGCCTCTTAATCACGCCATACTCAATACTCACAACAGCTTTGATCTTATAATGGGTATTTTTGCGAAATTAAAAAGAGACATAGCAATATCAAGATGAAATGAAATGAATCATTTCATTTTAATTAATTATATGGTCAGGAACATACTACATTTACGATACATGCCATAGAGGCTATGATAGAGCTCATTAATATATGTGTTTAACACAGATGCATTACATGTAATATTTTAAAATAAAATTACTAGATGATGATAATACAAGCTACGTAGTTACAGTTTGCACTATTTTATTCTCTACTACATTTCAAAATACGGTTTGGATTAATTCTTGCCTATTTAATAAACTTCATCCTAAACTTCATCCTAAACTTCATCCTGGTTTTATAATTGTTAGTTGTGGCATCAGAATAAGTTCTTATTATTAGTGAGTACAGTCATGTTAAGTGTTTCTATTTATGAATCGCTTTTTGATTTTCGTCTAATGACGTATTTTACTATTAACCTTTAAAAAGATATGCCTTACGGCATTAGCTTTGAAAAACATAAAAACATGTAAAGATAAATATACTGATCCATACGGGAAGGATTATTTGCCGTTGTTTGTGACCTAATATTATATTATTTCCATCATTTGAGCAGATAATAATTATCTGTTCAAAGATACAGTTATAAGTAATAATAAGATATGCTAATATTTAATCGATTATCGTACTTAACGATATAATATTAACATACCAATACTGGAATACACTGAAAACTTAAATGACTTGCTGTATATATATGCCTTCAATTATAACCATTTTCCAGTCTAATACATTTTGAGGCAAATAGATTAATAATAAAAATAGCCCGAAATTATCAACATTAAGATTATTATCGGTTTGTAAATCAAATTTAACGTATCTGGTCAGGTTTTAAATATTCATTAATAGGTCGAAACGGTCAATTTTACTACTATATACTGACAAAAGTGATTCTTTATTAACTAATACTTGCGTTATCTTTTTTGTTGTAAGGAACTATTAGTGTATGTAAATGGATAATAATCGAAGAGATAGTACAGAAACAGACTTCTAGTGTACTTTCCTTAAGTATCAAATAAGAATTTTAGTTTCCGCAAAAAATTGAAATGATATAAACTTTTAAATAATATAAAAGTTGAATATAATTAAACCTGTATAGGAGGTTTTCATTTTGAAAGCAGGTTCCTTCCTTTTCTTAGTTAAAAGAAAATTGAAGTGAAACAAAATGAATATTGCTAGTCTTAGTAAAAGTTACTATAATTTTCTTTATTAGAATTATTATAATAATTTCCAATTTTGAAACAGTTTATCCTTTTTTCAGTATCTGAAGGTAAAAACTCAAATTACTTAGAAATGTCTAATAAAGTGTGGTATCTAGAAATAAAGTAAAAAATTAATAAAAAATTGCAATGCTAAGAAACTATCGAAAACTTCCTCTTTCTGATTTGCATTGAGGGTCCTTCTGGAATATAATACAATGTACAGAGGCTATAGTTTATACATCGGGTAAAATACTTTATTTTCAGCGCATCAAAATCTAGATAATTAATGCAGGAGGGTGGTCTTTAACCTTAATTTAATTCTTAGGTTGTATGGGCATTGCATGAGCGAAATTTTAATGAAACAAAATAGTAAAGTTTATCGTTCATAATTTTCATCATATTTCTAAAACTTTGAATACATTTTTTTAAATTATTAATTTATTTATGGTAAGTTTCATTAATGTTCTTTGTGATATTTTTGCCTACAATAATCTTTTAAATAATGATAGTTACATTAATTTGCTTGCATAGTATGGATAGGATGCTGTTAGGGCAATTTCTATAATTGACTCTCTCTGTACCGATAAAAGAGTACGTGTGGGATTAAATAATATTAAATTTAATTATTGCGAATCCTATAAATTTACTCTGAAACTCACTTTTATATTGTAGTAAATTATTGCGAAGTCTACAAATAACCTTAATTTAAAATATCGGTCCAGACTAAACATTATTACAATTGATAATTCAAATTATTTAATCCGCACTCTTGAATAGAAATGTAAAGTTATCCATAGTTGCATTACTACAATTCTTAACGAACAATATTATTATAGGTAAATAGTTATTATTATAGTAATAAATATATATGTTGATATGTATGTGTCACAAAACAGCTTTGCAACAAGATAACGCAATATACGATCAATAAGTCAATTCCTTGAACCACGTATCAAGGAACGATATCTGCACTATCACAAACACTTTTGCTCTACTAGCAGACTACACAAAGACTTAAACGCCTCGTATTTTACGTTAAACACTAAGTTGGACAATTCTTTTTTATTTCACTATATACTGCATTTATATACTATTCCTCAATAGTTCATGAGTCATAGTTAATACAATTAACATTAGAATCATTTACTGAATTAGATATTAATTTTAGCTACTGCTCCCTTAATGCAGACAACAGTATTTACGAACATAGACATGTAATGACTAATACAGAATAGTCAGATTACGATTTGTCCTATCACGGAACATTTCCATGATAATTTACAGTCTACCATAAGTAAATTACAATCACAATGATTCGAACTGTAAGCAGATGATTTGCATTCCCTATTATAACTATTAATTTCAGTATGTGTATAAGTGTCACTGTCATAAAAAGTCAGTGCTATATTAAAATACAGTATATCCAAATTAGAAGTTAACTAAATAAGGATAGTCTAATAGAATTATCCTAACATTGATATTTCTACTGTAATACAGTGTATAACACTGTAACAGTATGTTTCTGTTTAATTTATTATTTCACATATAAACAAAATAATATCTAAAAGTCTATTAAATCTATTAGTTATGGTTTACTTTGTACGTTATAAAGGAGAATTTTCCTATTCTATGCTCACGAATACTACTATAACGATAGTATTGTGTCTATAATATTAATATAAAATTGTTGATATTACGGCTTAATTAATTTGTTTCCACATTTTTGCTTTCATATTATATTATCTCAGTGCTAAGGGTAAACGTAAGCATTTAGATTAAGTACGTTATATTTTCGACAATCCTTATCGTAATTTTATAATACTGATTTAATAGACAGTTATTTGCTTATAGTGCATATATATTAGTTGCAATATATAATGGCTGCTTTTCGTTAGCACTCGGAAACAGAAACGGTAAATACATTTCCAATCTTGGCCCTAAGTACCGAAGTTACATAATAGACTGAGATGTAGAACAAATTGTAGTTAATGATAATTTATAATTCGAGAATCGAAATAACTACGAATAGAAGTTTTATGTTACTCTATAACATGGCCATCTTTATTATTTTATTTCATTATAGTACGTATGATTAAAAAGCTAAACCAGTCAACATTACCAATTAACTCTAATAAAGCAAATGCTCCACAGTAATATCACTAAAAAAAATATTGCACGATTAGGCGTATCGGTGCTGGAATGTTATTATCATAACTATAGTTATTGTTTAAGAAATAATTTTTCTCTTAATAGTATATAGTAAGTAGACCTTGCAATTTTATTCGTTAAAATCAAGTTGCTCAACAAGATACCCTATTCCAGTCGTGCGATACTTGAATGTGTTAACAATGCTCAATTGAATCTAAAACAACAACCTTAAATAAACTAACCGTAATAAATTGCTTTCTTGTTTTAGTTAAAGCCGAAAAGCTAGGCTCGTATATAGTAATTATATATTGATCTTAGCTTCAGAATCACGCATTTTGTAATGTCAGGTATACTTTCGGTAAGATACGAAAAATTCATTTCAAATACGTTTTGTTATACTATTTGAAAATAGTGGCTTAGTGCTTGCATGACATATTTAACTGCTGAGATTATGCCCTAGTATTCAAAAGGTATAGATATCAGCAAAAGCACGAATAAATTCCGTGATCAAATTTTGATAGTACAAGTATAATTTTTAGGCCTGCTTTATAAAAATATAGAATGAGAGAAATGACAAATTTACGTACGCCCCGATAGCCCTTTCAGTATTTTATCCGCTACGTAGTTCAAACTTCTAATTGTATTGCCATCGCAAAAGCTACAGTCAATGCGTACTTCTTCCTTAAAGTTAAATTGACTTACAAACAAACGCCTAATACATATGCAAATAGTAATCGCAATGGTTTGGATAAGTTTATAAAAAACGTTGAGTTTTATGATCTAAATAATATGAAAGTAATGCTAAAATCAACAACAAATTTCGTGCAATATTACTGAAATCAAATTTTTAGTAAGCTTTTTAAGTATCATGCAATATTTCGATATTAGTTCATAACATCCTTCCATGCTAGTAAATCGAAGACTAGATGATAAATACAGCAATGAGACATTTTTTACTTAGTGTATTATAATGTACAATACAAGTACATAAATAATTGACAATTTTCAATAATGGTCTACGATTACTGTGCGTCGCAAGTCGCTATATAACGCTCTAATATAGGCTTTGCAGACAAGATGATATAGTTTCGGAAAGATCATGTTAAAATATTGACTTACTAACGACATTTGAGGGAATTTAAAATGGGAATATAATTTATCATATATAGTCGATGATTAACAGTATTTGATAAAAAGCTCAGATATATGAAAAGAAGTGAAAGAAGCAGCTTAATTTGCATATTGAAATTTATTCGCAAGATCGAAAGAGTGAATACTAAATCTTTTAATTTCGTAATTACTCTTTCCTTTTCAATTGCATGTATTGAATTTTTTGTTATAAATGATCAATCCGGATAGTTATCTTCGGAATAATCGTCTGTAAACGCATCCACTTGTCTTGAAAGTAATGTCATTACTTTGGTCTGAGATAGAACGTCAGTTGTACTTTTAGGATACCTTTGTTTGATGTATTTTTTATAGATTCAATATTAATTAGATACTGTAGTCTCTTCATTGAGCAAAAGTTATCTGACGTATACTTCTAAGATTTAATTATACTTTTTGTTTTGATAATATTCTCGTTGTTTAGTTTCCAGTAATTTTTGCATACAATCGTTTGCAATTACCTGTTTTAGCATTATATTACTTAAATGAATGAAATAAAGAACGTTTGCTTTTGCTTTCTTAAAAACTTCACAAAGTATTATAAGCCTAAACAATGGACGCTTCTAACAGAAAATCCAATAGTTTGACTGAATACTTACTAAAATATTTTCTGTACTATAAAAAATTTTCTTTTATTGCTTATATAAATTTAATTTATCGTTATATTGATTGTAGCTGGTATGGTATTATTTTCAATAATAGAATACGAATAACTTTAGTGATTAAAATTAAAGTTCTTACTTCTAAAATTATTTATTTATGTAAGATAAGTATACTTCTAAGTTTTGCTAATGATCTATTTACCATGACGTTTATTCTATTAAGATTATCGAATGGAATTAAGTAAAACAAATGTTTCAAAGTGTAATGGCATCTATATTAAATAAATTGATCTATGCCTTGATGTAGTTAGCTAATGATCAGATGAAATTAGAACGAAGTCAAAATAATTAAACCGTAAAATTTTTAAATCTAGATACACGGTAATTTGCACTAGGCTGCTATTTTTATTACGATCTGTTCATTTTACGGCTAATATTATATCGTTTTCGTGTGAATTGTGTAGTTGCAGTGCGTAATGGGAGTAGTAGTTATTAGAAAGCATCGATTTTTATATTCCAACGTATTGCACTGTGTTTGGCCTATCGCCAAAATAAATTTTGCCTTTAAAGGATGATCGTCATTAGTTGAAATTGTTCAACTAGATCTTTTCGTCTCGCATGGATATTAATTGGATATGGATAAAATAGGCAGGAAGTAGACATTCAGTTAGCTGTATGTGGCGTCACTATTGTATCTCGTCACTTTATGTATTGATGGCATTTCTAATTCTATTATAATATTAGTGTTATTGCTATATATGCTAAGAGACTTTAATTTTTGATTGAGTATTTAATATTTTGCGATATATTTTATTGAAATATTTTCAATCATGGTTGTGGACTTTTTATTTCAATAATTTACCGCCATATTGGTGCAGAAATGATGTTTTACATCTGGGGAAATTAGATAAAAAATGCTTTTTTCATAGCGGAATGCATTAATCTCTGCTCTATACAATTTATATAGAATTAAATGTTTTACTTGGATCGTTTACAAATCCATTGTAAGCAATTGAAAGTATAGAAAGTAAATCATAATTGTTTACGAGATGGCAACTTATTGAGCTCTAGAATATATCCCGTTCGACTTGAAGTGCTAGTATTGCATTTTTTACCTTTGGGTTGCAAATAATACTTAAAATTATTGTTTATTTCTATCTCTAAATAAATTAGTTCGATGCATTCAGATTATCTTTATTGAATTTAATAATGCCTTAACTACTTTCGGTTGTAGCTGAAATACGTATTAAAAGGCAATATAGGATATAATTTGTGATACGTCATGATTGTGAAAACATTTTAAAGTGTTCATCTTTTTACTTTTGCCAGTATCTATCTAGTAACAATGCCATCCTTTGTTAATTTTATTGATTGTCAATACGAGTAATCATGAAAGTTATAGAGTGTTGCCTGAAAGTATTTTTCCGTGAACACTTATTCTATGTCTTGGGTCGTAATTATAGCTAATAGCCTCCTCCTTCATTAATATAATGAACGTTTTATCAATATTTATCCAGTACTTATATAGCTCTTATCCATTTTCTATATTAATTTGACTTTATTCATTGATTTCTACGTGAAAATTGAAATAATTTCTGTAATGATAATATTTTGAAATTTTTAATGCTAGCATTTAGGGCCAGAAGATTATATATAGCACTTGTTTTTGGGATTACAGAAAAACTGTATGATATTTTAAGTTTAGGAGAAATTCATACATTTTGTAAGTTTTAATTTTAAGAATCGAAATGTACTATATTTTACGTCATGAATTTAATGCTTTATGCTGAACAAGTAAATCAATCTTACAAGTGTGACCCGCATTGTAAAGAAATGCAATTTAGGCTAGCATTCAAATTTCAGGAGTTAACTCTAGTTTAGCTAATCCTTCGGAATAAAGTTATCGATTTATCAATTGGGCTTTTCTGAATTCATTTAAACAACTTACGTATAGTAGCTATTGTTAAAATTGCATCTTAAAGCATTAGTATGTACGTAGAGATAGGCTTCGAACTCTTGCTGTATTCTATTTTTAATTATTAGAATGCATTGTTGTATTTAAAGAAATAAAATTGATGGAGTTTGAGAAACTTAGTTATTATGGCAAATCGAGGGTCGTAAATTACTCTTACTCTCGCTTATCCATTCAGTAAGTCAAGGTAGTACCTAATAATTACAAATAATGTAAAAAGACGATGTAAGCTTTATTTAGTATCTGTATTTGTAGTGCTAGGTAAGATAAGTAAGGCCTTAACGTGGATACTATTTATGATAGGCTATTACATATTTTATATTAACTGTTATTATAGGTAGATAGTAGAAGATAATTCAAGTTCTAGCTATTGATAGTTGAATTAGACAACATAAATGCTTAGATTAAGATTAAGTATGAATAAGAGATTAAAAATATTTACGGATAGCAAAGCTGTGTAAGCAACGTCTCAATTCGAGATTCGAGATGTCTCTCCTAGCAAGGTATAATAATAACACTGTTGTAGTTTACAAATTAGACGGTTGCTACATAAACGGGAATGTTTGAGTTGAGTTGTGTGGTGAAAAATTATAGATGTGTCTACGTTAATAAAAGTTCTATCTTTACGGTACTTCGCTATGTGTGTTTAACGTTTAGTAAAAGGGCGTTTCAGTCAGTAGTTACTTATAGACTTTTACTCTACGTTTCCTTGTCGCAGACTTGAAATTATGACATTGGTGTATAAGCTGTGTCACCTATAATTTATTATAGATTCCAACTAAAGAATTACAGAGTATCTAAGTTTTGCTTTCAGTCGATGATACTTATCAATCTTCGTTAATTTTTGAATTATAATTATAATTTTAAATCTGGAAAGCATTGCAAATGCTCTACTGATAATTATAATATTAAATAACTATGTATTTATCTAATTTTTATAGTATTTTATTTGCAACATGAAATATTTTATTATGTTGCTACACGTTCTTGCAATATGGCTGTTTACGCCTTAGTATAGCCATAGACAGAATGCTACCCCTTAATTTTACACGTATTATACATAGCCATCAACATCTGCCTTACCTTTTCAACAATATCTTAGATAGTGAAATTCTTGGGTGCAATAGAGTTATTATTAAATACGTAAAATAAATCCTTCATTAATCGATATTCATTCAACTTGAATAGATAACGACCGTGATTATAATTCCAAATTTTTGAGTATTGTGATGAAACTTTTTCCGCATTTCGTGGAATTGACTATATGAAAACAATAGCTTCAGTTGATATATCAACTATGTTTAGCTATTAATTAATTTATTTTTTCTGCGTGAAACTCATTTCGATAAGAAAGTTGAACATCATCTTTTTCACTTCATATGAGCTCTTGATAAAGACATCGGACATTGAAGAGAAATGCTCATTAACTGAAGTTTGCTTTCTCAGAAGCTATCGTGATTGTGATGGCAGTTGATGTTTGTTAGATGATAGTAAATCGGAAAAGATGAAAAGTATTGAGTATTTGTCATAAAACTACGGAACAATTTCAATCTATTTTGCAATCCACGCCTACTTTTTCGCGATGAATTCTAACAACAGTATAAAATTGTCGTTATTGATAGATAGGTTTCGATACTCTGCAAATTTCAATTTTTTTATTTTTATTGTAAATTGCAATTATAATCATTGCAGCTGCTTCGATTTTAACAGTCAATCGCAATAATGCATACTACAGTAGTATGGCTTCATGTCAGCGAATGTTGGCGATCAACTTAAATTTTCTGATAGAGACAATGAAAGTATTTTTAATATTTTTAATACACGCGTACATTTATTTATTAAATACTTTTTTTGATTTATTACGATTCCGATCGAAATTTCTTCACAGAAAATTTACGTAAAATAAATTAATGTAATTATGTAACAGGTATCTTTTGTGGAGTGAAACAGGAATTAAATGCCACAGGAATTAGCTGTACGTGGAGTGAAGATTTCATTATTTTCAAATTACGTTTTAACAATGACGTTAACTTAAAGTCGTTATTTTCCGCAATCGCAGTATTATGAAGTATTATTGACCTTTCGTTGCCATGCCTGTTTAATTTAAGCAAATTGCTCTTTGCACGTAAATGGTTTAATCTGGACAGGGTATGCTGTCTTATAGTAATTTACAGAATCGATTCAACCGTATATTCCTTAAATTCCTCATTTCCTTATAAATGCTTTCATGAAAGTAATTTCAGTATACAAAAGAAGCCAACATACTCATATGCTGATATAATTATCATTGGATATTGTCCGATAATGATGATATTTATTATTCATTTGTATCTTACTTCGCAGGTTTTTGTAATTTTTTACTGCAGCTACTCAACTTTGTATCTCATAGGTCTAAAATTGCTATCCTATCTATAGCAAAATTCATGCATGATTTTTATTCTGAAGAGGTCATACAGTAAGCAAAGAAAATACCTTAACAATTGTTTTTAATGATTCCCGCTCTTCCTGAGCTAAGTAAAATTAATGGATTTCTTATCAATTTGAAATTAATTTACATGTAGACTTTAATTCTAACGAATTATGATACTTACATATTCGTAGTAATTAATATATAATATTGCGATAGTATACATAAATACACACTAGATTGTACGTTATTATTCATTTTGTGCATTTAAGTTAAACAGAAATAGCAGGGATGTAAAGTGGTCGAACAAACGTTATTTTAATGGTGTTATTATGAGTTAACTTTACTACGATATAACCGCACTATTTAAGACAAATGTACAGGAAATACGCGTTCTAGTCCGTAGATTGTTTTGTACATTACTTAAATTGATTCAACAGATATTTCAAAATAATTTTAAAGCGATGCCTGAAAAAACGTTAATTAAGTTTATCCAGGGAATACGTAGAACGAATAAGCTACTGATTATTATTTTCTTTCCCTGTTTCATTGGTAGGCTGTAGCTCTTTCTTTCTCTGCTCATATTTTAGAGCACTGCTTAGGAATGCAGCACGTTTGCTCCTAATTTCGTCAAAATATTAATTTCAATATTAATATCAGCAAATTAATACATAAGGATTTTATTCCAGATAATTGCAATAAAACATGCTAATACTGGACGAGCACAGTTCTAGATGAAACTCGCATCCAATATAGTCTGGCATAATCTATTTCAGTAATGTGCTACGCTTACAAAGGCATGGCAACTTTTCTCCGCGACATAAGCTTTTGAGAACAAGGTGACATCATATTGTCGGTTGGGCTTAGGCATCCCCTAATTTCAATAATAAGGAAGATTAATTCTCACATTTACTGTCTGCCAATACATGTAGAATGTACTTTGCAATTACATTCAATGTGATAATCCATGGTAGGGGATCCGACAGCATTATACTAGGAAATGATAATGTTCTACTGTACTGGATTAGAACTCGGTTAATACAGCGATAAATGATTAACTTATTCGTAGGCAACTAATTTTAGATTTGTATATACAGTTGTACAGTACAGTAAAGTTTGTAAGCACAACATAGTTTTCTAGATTCGTAATAGAGCTTCAGTATGACTACTATTTCTTTTGCGACTACTTTTGTAACACCAATGTTAATTACAAAGGGATACATATCGCACGATGATACTGCTTGAATTCTATCATCAGTGATAATCACATTGATATAACTATATTATATCTTATCCAGCTGCTTTTGTATCGAATATTTGGCGTTCCTAACATAGTCAAATATCAATCATTCTTTACTGCTTTTTAGGAAATGATTTATTAATGCAATACGCTACTGGCGTGATAATGTGACTGTAATGCCAACTTATAAGTAGTCCATTAGAACAAAGTGTTTTGGAATATACTTATACGTACATAATACATATACGTGGGTTGCATCAACATTAGCAGTTCATATGCTATCTTTCATATATAGTCAATTTACTGATGCATACCACTTGTCAGCATTTTTGCTGGATTGAATTCTTTTGATTTCTGCGGGAATGTTGTACTTTGGTTCTTGCGGTATAGGCTCACTGGGTTTTGTATCTTTAATTTCAGCCATAATTTCTGGATTTCAATTTATTCTCGTTTCGATCTATAAGAGATACATATGTGTACAGTATAGAGGGATTGAAAAGAGTGTTGGAAAGTAATTTATCTTAATAAGTTTTCAAATTCCAACGGTTACTATCTGACACATTAGTTCAACATCATAACTACTAGCACTGGAAGAAATTTAAATATTACTTGTCTTTGCAAGCAATGTATCTGAAGATGCACTATAAGAATACATGTATATCCTAGCATCAGTGGACCGGAGTGCTGTAAACAATCTGAGACTAATCTTGAATCTATTTTAGTAAAGTTCATGCAAACTATATTTCGGTAGCACCAATGAAAAGTATAGTAAAATTGAACGTAGTGTCGTGAATGGGTTGAAATAAAGCAATTTGAGGTTGGGATCAGGTTTATTGGAAATTGTTTAAATTGTGTAAATGTTCAATTAAGATCAGAAGGTTTACTCGTCCAGTTGTTGAAAATAATACTGACCACTGATGGATCAAGTATACTTTGATCAATTCGATTGTAGAATACGAATTAATCCATCGACTTTATGAACAGACTTGTTGTGCTTGTACAATACACTATGCAGTGTTCGCTCCATGCGATATAGAATTAATTCATTCATCGAGTAAATCGAACATTAAAAACTTACTAGATACTTACTGATAATTGCTTTCAAATAGAGTTGAAGAAAATCGATGCACCAAATTGTGTTTCAATTCTTTCCGTATTGACGGTCGGCAATGGGAAGAGTAATGTTGATGACAGAATATTGGTTGACGTTACTGCGGCGTACGGTACTAAACAATGATCACAATGTATCGATTGTGTTATCTAAAATGTTCAACTATCTTCTGCTTTGAGACGATCGAATTTATTCGATTCTGTTCTGTTTACTCTATGTATTTCATGAAATAATAACACTACTGTAGTCCCTACCGAGCTACGAAGCGATCATACAGTAAGGAACGGAACAGCGATAGTCAAAGTTATAATTTCTCGGCTACGATATCATAGACATACCAAGTTACAGTACTGTACTAGAGGCGTGTTGGTGTAAAAGCAGGTGTAAAAAATTTTTCAAATTTGAAAAAATTAACGATCATCCTAACGCATTCTGATTGGTGGATTATGTTGCTATCTTATCCAACGAGAATTGATCATGTGATTACATTGACAGACATCACAGTCAACAGTGAGTGTACAGTACAGGACCATGTTTAAGGTACAGTATTGTATTGCAGGAGTACTCTACGCTACTGGACTGTATTGTGACTCACATACCATACTGTACCGTACACTGAGTATTGACGATTGAGTAACAGTACTGCACAGTCCTGTACAGTGTACAGTGTACAATACTTAGAGGCATACTGTAGCGCTACTGTACTGTACACTGTACAGTACAATATTCCAATCATGAAATCTCTTGTGATAGATAGCTTTCTCATCAATCATTATGCAGTACTGTACAGTGTGCAGTATAGTACAGTATAGTGTAAAGTTCTGAAAAGAGAAGTCACAGTAACCATCACTGGCGATGCCTAGTAAGACAGCTAATTAGATCGTGAAATTCGAAAGTAATAATTTGGTGAGCTTTTTTAGCTTTTCAGGTGAGGAAAGAATTGATTTACTATAAAATAAAATATGAGACAACCATGACTTTTGTAGAATAGGTTGTAAGTGTGCTAGGTTCTGTACATGCTGTCATTTTGGCACTGCAATAGTTTAGTACTGTGTATTACTTAGCGTTATTCAAAGTACGCGCTCAGGCTAGCTCAGACAGACATCGAAACACTCAGGCAACGATTCATTTGGCAACATTTCCAACTACAGCGGTAAATGACAGCGATAAATTAGATAATACGTTATAATTTAAATATATATGGCATTCCGCAGTTGTAATAACGGCAATAACTTATAACTTATTGTGTACCTTAAAGGAGAAAATTGAACGCTTTTACAAGTTCCTGGTCCTACTGATCTCTCCTTCGGAATCGATCAATTGACTACTATTGTTTAATACTACACTATGCAATATAACTGTACAATACATGCTGTAGCGTAAATTTGACACAGTACTCCGAAAATTTAAAATTTGAAATTCAATTTGAAGAAAGAACTAATTAATAAAATAGAATCATAATTTGCAAAGCCTACTGTAATAAAATGAACTCAGTATCTTCAGATAACATTGAACTTATACAATCTCAATGTTTTGAAACTGACTAGAGACATTGCTAGCAGATATAATTAAAAAATTGGTGTCTAGTAGTTGTACTTTTGTATATAGTATTACGGCCGTTTTTATTGTTGGAATAATACTTAATATTATGCACTTATTCATCGGCTCTTAGGAGTGGCCTTTGCTGTGGTGAATAATGAGTACGTTAGATACATTTACTTTAGGATATGAAAGAGACAGTTCGTTAATTTCCAGGAGTCCACCAGAACCATTCGGGGTAGTGTGATGGTGACGTGTTTGTACTCATTGTGCAGAACAACGTATTAGTGCAATATCGTTGCCACCTTGCAAAGTCGTGCACTGTTGGGAAATTCTCACGTTAACAAATTTACACGTAATGTGACATATACAATTTATAAATGGAAAATATTGAATCGAAACTGTTTCCATTAGAAACTACATGTACTCGTATATTGTAATACATAATTTACGAAAAGAAGACAAAGGACTGGAGGGCTATATAGTTTATTCCTATATCGCAAACGGGAATTCAGGTCGAATCGTTGCTGTTCGACGGCAATACACATCTACGCGTATGGTCCTGATGATTTAGGAACTTCTATAGTCAAATCAACTGTTACTTGAAGCCCCAATAAGAAAAGGAGCAACTACTGTACAGTACACGTGAATTTGTAAAATCACATAGAGTTTACATAAATGACCTCGTTTGGCAGTCTTAGTAATTGAATTCCTTAAAGCGGATACTTTACTCTTGATGCACTCTAAGTATTACTTAATAGAGGTTGCATATTCATCATTTTGCTTTTCTTAATACTGTATTCATCATCATGCCACGCTTATATAGATCCCCGGCACATAACTCCGAGGCGATTGATGATTTCGCAAATTCTTTAGAGGCAACGTTCTAATCATTGGTGTTGATCGGATCAATGCAAGCGAGTCAATTAGCTGAATACGACGATATTGCGATCAGCCTGGTTATTGACCCTCTGCTTGGGTTTAAAACGCATAAGATGAACCCCAAGTTTCGCTGGGTTACCTGCAATAGAGAAGAGCTGCGAAGTATCGTCGAAGAGTACATATCTTCAGGCAATTTGGATGAAGCGTGTAATGGCATTTTATCTACGAAGTGGGCATGCCATTATTTGATGAATAAGGACCCGCTTCAAAAGCAACTTTTCAAAGAGCATGTAAGGAATACTGATTTGAATATTATTTAAAAAAATACTCTTTCAGTCTTTTGCTTGATTTGATTTAAAATAATAATTGCACTGTTGTGAAGCTTTTAGGTAATAGGTATATTTCACTATCCGCTTTCAGTAGATTATGCAATGTTATCAACTGTCAATTTTATATATTAAATTTACGAAAGTTTTGCATAGTGTAAATTATCATCATTTTAGTTGTAGATTTGGTACAAAAGTTAATAAATTTGCTGAATATGAGGTGATGATACAGTTCTATTTTGCAGTTATTGCTTAGTACTCAAGCTAAATGAAGACTAACATATAGCAGTAGCTTTGCATGATTAACTTCAGTAGTTAAGACTTGAGCGGGATCAATTTGCAGATTAATTTGTGCCTAAGTAGTGTTTGCTGTAAAGTTACTGCGTGCCTTGGTTCTTAATATCATATTCTGTCTAACTATAGCTATGCCGTTATCTACGAGTTTTTTCGCCAAATAGTGGCTTCAGCATTTTGCCAGTCAGGCGATACTCTGCAGAAAAGTTAGAAGCAAAGATAAGCGTAACAACGGAATGGTATGATATTGCATTAGCACGCTTCTGTTATAATTAAATATACTGCAAAGTGAAGTTTAAATGATACCTCGTTGCTAAGGCATTTACTTCATACCTTACGTTACTGGTATGATGGCTTGACTAAGACATCTCGTAAAGCTACTATAGCTTGTACAGTGAAAGATAGCAGATGTATTATTAAATTTCGTTCATCGCTTGCTAAGAAGTTAATGCTTAGATTTGGTTTAAATAAATAATATTCTTGTTGTACTGTAGGCTGAAATCGAGCAAAATACATGATCTATGTGGTTGTATTGCTGAAATGACAGAAGATGAAGAGAAGCGTCTCCTTCTGCCCGGGGAGAATGATTTTAGTATCATGTTTTCTACCAGAAAGAAGTGTTCGCAGTTGTGGCTTGGGCCTGCGGCCTACATCAATCACGGTTAGTTTTAATAGTAGCTAATGTAAAACGATGGGCTTATCAACTATTTCTTTGCTGTTGCTATTTATCGCAAGTTAGTATTTACTCGAAGTTAAGTTGTAAAATGGACGTTTGGCTACTGATAGAAATTAACATTTAATTTAAATAAGATGTTTATAACCATTACTTTGTTCTTTTTCGGGTACCAGACTGTCGACCATCTTGTAAGGTAATATTGTAAATGACGTACCCCGCTGAATTAATCATGAAATAAGAGCCTTAATTTTATATCTATCTATTTTTGGATTGATTGTATACAGTTTATCTCCACCGGTAGAAATACAGCTTGTGTAAAAGTTCTTCGCGATTTAAAGGCCGGTGATGAAGTTACTTGTTATTACGGTGACAATTTTTTTGGTGATAACAATAAGGATTGCAAGTGCGAGACATGTGAAAGGTATATTGCTACTGCTATTCATATCTCTTAGCGCAAACTTAGCCTTATATCGGATTACGTGGATGTATTGGAATATACGTATGTTCAGTAGTTAAACTAGTGAACACTATTACTTTCATTTTTATTTGTTTATTGTACTACTACTTGATACTGTAAGCGGTGAGAAATCTTAATTTGACATTGCGTAATGAGAAGTCTGCTAAATTTATGTACCTCATAAAAGTATCACAGACTGAGAGGGGTATGCATTGTTGTTGTAAGCTATATTAGTATACGGCATAAACAGCTCACTGAATTCTATATCAATTTATAGGAGACGTAGAGAGCAAGCAAATGGGTCTCTAAAGCGAATTAACTATTCACTCCGAGAAACAGATAATCGATTAAAATTTAGGAGGCTTCATTCGGCAGACTCATTGTCATCAAGCCAGTGTAGCGATTCGTCAACGGGTGCTTGTGAAAAGCTTCAACTAGATTCCAATTCTGAAGCGCTAAAGGAAATACCAAATATTTGAGAATAAAAAATGAGTGGTTAATGCAATAGCATTGCTATAATGCATAATTTTGCTGATATCTCTTCCAAGTCAGCACGAAATCAGTATGTTACATATCAAAGTTCCGGTGACGCTATACACGTTTTATGCCGTGTTGCTTTCTAATTTTTAATTTTACTTTATACCACTAGTTCTGTTGCTGCAACATTCCAATGGTATTGAGTAATAAATGTTCTAACCGCAGTTTTGTAGCTTAGTTTGTCCTATACCTTGGATATATAGATGATTAGTATTTATGAAATCTATTCATTATGAGCAGGTAGACTGTGAGTTCTCGGCTATGTAGTATTCAGATGCTTATTTAGCATTTTTAAATTACTTCTATCTTTATTGTGTATGGCTAAGTCCATAAATTTTATCGTCAAATATGATAGTATTACTGTACCTTTAGACAACATACATCTTACTCGAAACGATAGCGTATTATATTGACCAGAAATTTATTGAAGTATGCTATCAGGTATTCTATCAAGTTTAAATGCATTTACTTGTCTGTATTGTAGTATGCACATACTGTATTAAAACGTAATGAGTTTGAGCGATGACGTACGCTGTTTTGTTGCAGTGTATCAAGAGCATTTTAAGCGCTCACATCGGAATCAACTTAGAAATAATAGAGCTTTCAGTTCTTCTATATAAAAATTATAATTTAAATTAACATGCTCGTAGACTTTTGTGCGCTCTTTCCATTCTTCAGATTTTTTTGTTCTTTCCTTGATGTAACCTCATTCTTTGTATATATATATATATCTCTATATTCCGCAGCGGTTATACAGTATCTCAAGCAATTTGCTATTTCATGAATATGCAACAAATTCAACTTTATTGAACGTCTTGTTCGAAGCGTGATCGTACGATATACGTACCGATATGAGTATACCTTATAATATACATTATTAATTTTTGTCTTTACTGTAAGATACAAAATGTAACATCCCTGTGCAGGTTTACATGAAATATTTTCCGTTTGAAAACCCCAAGTTTGGTGGTAATTGGGGTAATAAACATCAAATTCTCGTCGTACTAATTTTGGTTGTCATTAGAATGCTTTTACAGTGATATTATTTCTTATAAACTGATTTTCCTTGCTACTGTGATATCGCATGCACTGTGCATCTGCTATAAAATGAACAAATACTTCTAAAGAGGTAATTAATAGGCATCGTTCGTCTCATTGCCAAGGACACAGTTCATCTAGCAAATATGATCCTGAGTGTTGACGCGGAATTCAAATAAAATTTATACACGTGTTGTGTTTCAACATTTCGAATTCATCAAGGGATCTGTTGCAGGATATTGAATTAATTTACTACAAGTAGATACGAATATGCTGCGTAAAAATGATCTAGTTTAGCTCTGGAAGATGCATTTTAATCTACTTGTAAATGTATCAACTTTCTAGCATATCCTTCTCTGTTACACTTTGAACAAGTTCGGTAAGGCAAACAGGAATATCTACTGTACTGTTAGTACAATTTATCGAACACATAGACTGTACACTATACTGTACAGTGTACACTCACCAATAATTAATAGCACGATTAGCTGCAAAGGTGATTGTTGAATGTTGATTGAAGGGCAGTATTTGCTTCACTGCCCTGCGTTTCACCTTGTTGTAGTGAAGTAATGCCATTGTTATACTGTAGTGTACGGTATCGGTATTCATTACACTAACAATAATAATTATAATTCATGATTATTATGGTTACAATCCTCATTTCAGTGACAGGTAAGTTCAATAATTCGTACTACTGAATTGATAATTTCATTGAATTTCTCTGAAAAAAATGCTATTTAATAATAATAGGAAGGCTTTAAAAAATTTAGCTGTAGTTTATTCTTGAAAGTTATGTTTCTATTCTTAACACCTGCCTAATAACATCGTAAAGTTCGAAGAAATGTCGGCCATCATTGTAGTAAATAGGTTTTAACGATTACAGGTATTATTATTAAACTACAGTAGTTACAACTCATAATCAATTCATTGGCAGATACTGTAAGTACGTAGCACTAAATTTACAATTTCATTGAGCTTCACCCTGCGCTTCAAATTCAACTGTGGCGAAGCATACCAGTAGTGTCATCATTATGCATACTGCAATTAGGTTATATTGACTGTACTCAACGATTACAGGTATTATTATTAAACTACAGTAGTTACAACTCATAATCAATTCATTGGCAGGCACTGTAAGTACGTAGCACTCAATTTACAATTTCATTGAATTTCTGTGAAAAAATTCCATTTGAGAATGAAAGGCTCCAAAAAAATAGTGGCCATAATTATAATTTAAGCTTCAGTATCATAGCGCTTGGCCTACCTAATATCTTAAGTTTCGAAAGGATGCTTACACCAATCGTTTTACTTTAGTTTATTTTTTCAAACTGTGTAAGGTAGTACTATGTAAGTGGTTATGGTTATGAAAAATTGGACCTGAATTAGCAGTCATAGTCTCATTTTGCGAGAGATGCAGCAATAGTTTGTAGGGGAATGCAATTTATATATAATTGATTCTATCTTCTCGAGGTGGGATCATAGTCTACTATTGGATTAATTTACTAGTCATGAGAATATTTCGGTAACGTAAAATAGTTACTCATTAATGGACTGTATTAATATGTTAAAGTTTTCTGCCGTGTTTTTTACATAGAGTTATTCTTGAACAGCGTGGTATCCAAAATTCGCAAACGCATTAATGAATTTATGTACAGTATACGCTATCTATGTGGACTTTGCAGAGAGTTTTGTGTGCCTACAGTATTTGTGAAAAATACCATTTTCTAGCAGTTATTTGTGTATCTGGTCCTAGAAATCTAGCTAATTTTAAAACTATATATATAATATTATTGACTGTGATTAACGTCTAAAATATATTTAAACGGGTTTATTTTATCCAAGTAGACTCCAATTTAATTTGGTTTGTTATAATAATATTTAAACATGGCTATCGGGAGAAAGAGGAAAAGTGAAATTTCTCCGAAGCAGAAAAAGCGTTGCAATACTTATTCTAAAGACTTGAAAAATGATAATTTTGAAACCGATAGCAAAGGTATGAAGGCATATTGCGTAAAAAAATGGATAATTTAATTTTCGTACTTGTACCAAGCGTATAATTGTCCTTGTCTTGCATTAACTGATGTAATATGTAGCTATACTCTCAATTTTAATCTAAATTAACAATTCTACAACCATGTTGTAGCTCTTAAATAGAACTCATTGATTAACCATATTATAGATATAGGAAAACATTCACCAAATTCAAACACTGAAAGCGACACCGGCGTAATATCTGAAATTTCTGACGGCGATTATAAGGACGAAGATGTAATTACCGGACCTGAAAGTATTGGGTAATTACTGTAGTAGTGGTAAAAACTTTCTCTTTCCTGTCTGTTATGAAATTGACAGTATGACGTAGTACAGAAAAACTAGATCAATACCTTAAGCTGAAACGAATTATGGGTGATTGCTAATTTGCAATTAGAAATTTAATAACATGCGTAGTACAATATACGCAGCTCGTAAAGCTCTTATACTCTAGTCCAAAAGAACGTTCGAAAATATCGCACTATAGTGTGAGATTTTTTAATTAAAATGTACCTAAACATTTGTGTTTGAAATCAGTAACGAAGTTCAGAAACTCGTGGATGGCTTGAAAGGTATTTGGGAAGCCCTATAAAGGAAATCTCTTATCGAAATTGAACACTGTTGTCTATGCCTAAGCTAATTTCGATTTTTTAAGAATAAAATATGAACTATTTTGATAAGACATTGTCACAGTACGTACTTAATGGCGGAACTTTTTCTTGACTTACATCGTTTAGTAAATGTATCAAAATCACTGAATGTAAAGCAAAAGCTATTGGAAGAATTTACCTTATCCTCCTTGTCATCAAGCAAGAAAAAGGTAGAAGAGACTTGGATAGCTCACAGAAGGGATCGGTAACTAATAAATAAGTTTATGATACTGTATTTCTGAAAATTTAGCTTAAACCATTTGGCAATTGGTGATTCCATTTGTCGTAGATAGTACAGTACCGTGTACTTTTATCCTTACATATATACTATTTCATCCATTAAATTTTGGAAACTAGTAAAGAACTGACGGAGAATTTTGAAGCTACTGTTTCTAATATAATGAATTCTTGGAAAGAAGAAATACAAGATAGTAAAAGATTTGAAGATAAAGTACATGTAAGGATAATATATTGAGTTTATATTGAAGAAGAAAGTATATTAAGGGAGATATTACCTATGTTACAGTATATCTTGTTTTGCGATACTTTCTAGGCCCTTCTTCAACAGCATCAAGAATTGCTTATGGAAGTCAGAAATTTGCATGCTAAATATTTGACACATTTGCATGAATCGTGCAAAATGTATGTTGATTCTATCAGCAGTATTGACGAACGCTATGAAAAGCGACTTGCTAGCGCTCACTGTGCAATTAAGAAAGAAGCTCAGGGATTGAAGAAGAAAACTTTGCAAAGGATGGTAAACATTTTTAAATATTTCTTACTTTAGAACGCTACTAGGTTTTCAGGTTTAAAATCAAGGCGAAAATAATTCTCTCTTCGTGCAATTTTAATGGTTTTACTGTCTTTCTTACAGCGGCAACAAGAAATTGCTGAAGTTAGGAATACACTTCTTTTGAAGGATGTATTGTATGATGTCTAGTAATCGTATTCAGGATGTAGTTATTCTTGCTATTTTTTCAATATCTGATGTTTCTTAAGACTTGTAAGAGCAATAACTTCGTGATTTAGTTTAGAATTCTTTGTTCGCAGTATTAGTTTGTGCTAGTAAATGATTGACGGATATTATATTTTTCGCGGAAATCCAATTATTGTCGCGTGAAATTGCTTGAATAGGTGGTTTCGAACTTGTGCATCATCCGTTTGAATGCTCCTTTATTGCATTTTGTGTCAAATATGATACATTTAATTTAACAATACCCTACTTTGTCATATACAGCAACATTAATTAAAGCATGCTCCGCTTAAAGAAGAAAAAAGTCGTTATATTGTACCGTAGCTGTTACGTGACATGTCTACAATTTAGCACTGAAACTTTCAAATCTAAGCTAATGATGATATCATTAATAAAGTATGGTTACATAATTTGCGTAAATATATAATATGCACTCAATTGTAAGTCTCATCAACCGCGATTAGTTGAAAGATAGGTGCGAAACAATCCTGGCCTTACGCAACATATTAGTTTTTACGTCATTATATTGGCATTCAATATTTCACTAAAAGAGCCGTATAATAGTCGATAAACTTTCGCTATAATCCTATGTATAAGTATAACCTATTTTGTCCTTATTATCTTTTAGAATTTGAATAACTAACCTTAGCAATGCCATACTCGAAATCGGAAAATATATAAACTATGCTATGCTATTGCCGGAAATTGGGAGAATAGTAATATTATATATCCATGAGTTGAAACCTAATTTTTACGCTGACTCAGCGTAAAGACTAAAAATTCTTAAAGACGGCTTTTTATTGCGTGGTTTTCCTTTCTTGGACTGTAATTAAGTGTAATTAACGAATGATGTTAGTAAATGTAAATAACAGAATTATAATGTAAAGCTGTTACCTGAAAAGCTTGCGATTTTCTTTGTTTCTGATCTTTAACAAATAATTTTTAAAACGTTCCATGGCTAGAAATTTTATTATGAATGAAAATATATTTACGAACCCTTTTAAATCTTATTTGGAAAGGTAAATTATATTAGATCTTACCCAAGGTAACATCCGCCACCGGCAATGAAAAGATGATTCTGTACCATCCGCGTTCACTGCAATAAAAGGCAAATCCAGGAGCAGTTCCAACGCCGTTTTCTGCCAGAGACAACCAGAGCTTTCTTTCTCCTTCCAAATCAACCGACGGCATGAACTATACGATATGTGAAGTACTGAAATTAGTCACTTGGAAATACCAAGTCATGGTCACTTTCACAGAATAAAATAGTAAATTTATGATGACCTTAGGGCATATTAAAATGACATGAGAATAGTTACTACTCATGTAATATAGCATTAGTATTAAGCTCCTGTAATTATTTAAGATAGTAGAGCCTTTAATACTCATAATACCTTAATCAAGTCTATCCATACAAAGAGTCCAGCCTTAGGGATAACGTATCGAATATCTAATTCATCAAGAGTTTGACGTACTATTCCGTAGCTTTCCTTTAATCGTCGACGCATGGTAGGGAAGTAAACGTTGTCAAGCCAATCTTTGAAAAATATCAATTTATTCGCATAGTAAGTAACATTTCAATCAATCGTTACATCAATCTAATTTAACGCAAAAGCTTACGATACCGTAATCAGTGATCATATTGGTCAGTTGTTTCTGTAAGATATAGAATGAAATGAAGAGATTGATAAATTACGTTGAATACATTCCTAAATTTATCCAAAGCGTCATATTTATTGCAAAAAGTAAAACTATACGGACTTGCGTTGGAGGTGATATTCCACTAAATCGAGAGCATGCCCCTGCTGCTGCTGCAAGTTCACTGTTTTGCGTCCATAGTATTCCTGCCCGGAGACCGGAACTAGCAAAGTCCTACGTAGAGGCGTTTGCAAAATTAATGTATCTGCTTTAAGTGTAACGAAAACACGGCAAATGTGCGATTGAGATTTAATAGAATAGGCACAATAGTGGCTAATCCTCTATCAGTGCAGTTGCTATTTCTTATATTGTTACATTATTATTTGGCTAAGCTACCGACATACTTTACTGAAAGCCCAAATGAAATGGGTTCTCTTAGGATCGGGTAGTCTGCAATAAGTGATGTTTCATAAATTACTCAAGAAATGTTTGACAAATCAAACATCGTACGTAAAATTTGTTTGCTTACTCATTAATCATGCTCAGCACGCTAATAACATCAGCATCAGGCGCATGGCTGGACAAGTAATAGATTTCATCGAATATAATGTGGAGTTCATGTCTATTATGTCAAAAAAACAAGATAGGCTTATAAGTTATCGGCTACAATTTTTTCAAGTATTTCTAAAGCGAATTTGACCTATGAGCAAAGTCTAGATAATCCTTAATCATTTGCTTCGTGAAATAGGAAGCTGAAGGATTTACAGGATTAGAAAATAAGAAGCCTTTAACCCTTTTTCCCTACAATAAAGTATCAGTTACAAAGTTACTATTAATAATATAATACAGTACATTCAATTCTGTATTTATTAATAAGAGTATTAACAAGTACAGATGGCATAAAGACTCTTTAAAATTAATAAATACCAACCTGTGATACTGCTTGCTGCAATGCTTTCTCTAAGGCTGGAACAGTTAATTGAAAAGGTTCCAAATAAGGTTCTTTAATCTAGAAAACATGAAATGTAATCAAACTCTAAGCATTCGATTAGCAGCTTCTGTCGGCGTAAACTTTCAGACTTGTTAAGTTTCAGGCATACAGCCCCGGAGCGTTACCTCAGACGTAAGGTCCACTGGAAATAATCGAACTTGCGACATGAACGACAAATCAGGTGCAAACGCACCATAGTAAGGGGATGGGATAAGCAAATATTCTATCAAAAATTATCAAACCTTCAGTATCATTATCTAGGCATATTTCTCATGAACTACAGTCAGTTACAAACTAATTTTCATTATCAGCTTTGATACGGAGATCAATACTGGTGATTAGCCATAGTGAATAAGTTTGAAGGTCAGACCTTAAACTAATTTAATTACAATTCGTATTAAGCTAAAGGTTATTCATTGCTATCAAACTCTCCAGTTGTACCTTCTGGGTCACATACAACACTACCAACAATGTTAATTATGGGCCCTGCGCCACATAAACCGATTAGCTATAAGAAAATACATTTATCAGTGAGTAGTTTAATTATAATTTTAATGTAGAGTACATAAATGATCTAAGTCTGCTCATGATTTATATAACAAAATATAACATACGATTATAAGGTGCATTTAACAACACTGACAGTAAGTCTATAAATGAAGTTCAGTAGTGTCCTTTATGAGCAATCAGACAGTAAAGATTCGTGAAATTATCATTTGCAAACTACAATGTATGTATACAGTCACAGTAATACTGGACATTTAATACAAATATCTATTTATCTCATTTGCAATGGTATACCTCTTCCTTCAGTACAGGCCTTGATGCTTTAAAATATTTTGTCAAGAAATTTGCCATCGCTTGGAGGAAACTGTGAGGGTATAAAAAACCGATGGTCAGAACCGAAGTGTATAGTTTATATATGACATTGCTATCAACGTTTGTGTACGAGTATTCTAGTGACTTACTGCACTATTATGTAGAATTTTATCATTTATTTGGAATTCATTATATGTAGTTATACATGAAAATATCTTACTAATCTCTGCCAATTAAGTTTCCGTAATATAACATTTCTTCAGTAATTTCGATACCCTCATTCAACTTAATAAGAAAGTTTTATTAATTCAAACAAAACTATTCGTATACAGTCGAATTGCTTTCTTCAATCAAGATTTGTAAAATTAACAACGTTTGCACTTAGTATTTCGCTACGTAAGTTTCTCAATTGTTCATTGTAATGACCGAGTAATAGTCATTTTCTATTACATTATAACTAATTATACACATTGAAAGTTTATCAAGTTCGTATTATAGATAGATTAATTTGGAACACTGATGCTGACCTTGGGTAGTAAAATATCGGATACTGTCTTATTTTCGCTTGTATTCATATTGATTATTCCCTAAATAACAGCAAGACATTTTCTAACATTAGAGGATATGACTGAGGCCATTGCTTTTAATACTACGAACAAAATGATATATTTATCCGAGGAAATGGAGTCTTGAGCAGTCAAGTAGCAAACTCATTCCTTAACTAATTCTGCAAACAGATTGAATGATGCAGGAGGGCAATCAGTACATACGCGTATGTACTTGACAAAGTGATTAGGGATTTAAGTGAGATAAATATAAATGATTATTTAGCTAGACCATTACTACGATCGCATCATGATAACTCTCTAGCTGCTCTATTTTTTTCTATGCCTTTCATAGTTTATTACTGGGTAATACTGCATCGCTTTCACTTTACCTGTGGATTCGATTTCGGGTGGTAAGGGTTTTTCTGCCACAACATATACGCTTCAAATAGTGTATCTTTAAACGAAATAATGTCATTGCCACGCTTGGACAGACAGTTTTGGTTATCATTCGAATGAATGGAGCTCATAGTGATGAAGCTAACAGGTAAAAATTAGCTGGAATACGATAGATTTTAAAGTCTTATTACGACAATGCAGGTTTAGCTTTAAGATAGAAACTCGCAATCTTCTGGTGAACAGCAAATGAAGATTTGCCAGCTATGGGCTTTGATGTTGGTACTGTACTATAGTTCGCAGTTACTACCATCGCACGCCATTTGTACAGTACAGTACAGTCAATGCCTGTACGAAACGTACTATCCTGTACACTGTACAGTATAGGGTAGAGTGCTATGACAACTTTTTGGCTTGAAATTGATCTGGACGAGTCTCTGTCGCCATACTGATCTCAATGGCAGGCTACGTAAACAGCTCTGAAACGCCAACCGTAATTCAAATACAGTTCTTTAATTAAAAGGGCGTTTTCTAGTACATTTTCCGGGCTATCGGGCAATGTATAAGAAATTTATTGCGGGAAATACAAAACTATGTTATAGTCTTACTAGATCTTTCGGAAGATTAGGGTAGTAATCGGTAGAAGCAACTCGACGGAAGTGCTTGACATTAGACTAGTAAACTTATCAGGAAGTAGTCCGTGACGTCATATTAAATTAATATAAGTGAACATGGAAGTTGGAATACATGAGTTAGGATCTATAATACACAACACTAATTAATGGCTCGATAAAATCTCACTTTACGTGTAGAATAAGCTAATTAAATTTTTAGCCATGAACAAGTAGCAATAAATTATTATCTTGGAGCATCGAATATCCAAGCCAATTTTGTTTCTGCTACTAATTCTACCTGTCAAGGAATTTGCTGCAAGGAGTATGCTATACGAGTATCTGTTTCATTCTTAATAATATTAATATAATTTTTGATAGTTTCCTTTTACTTTGCACTTCGCATTGAACTGAGCTACTACTGTATCATCTTATTTAAAGACGAAAAAAGTCGTTATCTTGTAAAGTAAATGTTACCTGATATGTTTGCAATTTAGCACTGAAACTGCCAAATCTAGCTAATGATGGTATCATTAACAAAGTATGACAACATAGCTGCGGAATCGAATAATATACACTCAATTGTAAGTCTCATCAGCCGCGATTAGTTGAAAGATGAATACCAAACAATCCTGGTCTTACGCAACAATATAAATTTTACAAACTCGTAGAAACTCTGTGTAATGTAACTAGTATTGTGATTGTAGACTGTTAGCCATGTTTAGTATAATGTACGGTAGATGTTTATTCTAAGAGATATTTGGTAGCTATAACTATAGACTGTAGTGGTAGAGACTCCATGCTAGAGTACAGATGACTATATACAGTAAGGTGTTGAGTTACTAATAAGGCTATAGGTAAAAATAGAACTGTAAATCATATATTAGGATATGGTTAATTCATTGTACTTTGGCTGGTGTGAATAATGTCTACATAAGTACTGTAGTCGTATCCATATTGGATTAATGATGGTCCGCAGTAGAATAATCTGACTAAGAATAATTTAACTATGTGTAATATAAGGTAAAAGGTTGCCATGCGGATTGTAGCTGCGAATGCTACGAAAAGTATAAAAGCATGTAACTTTAGATTATTCTGTTAGTTCGTTGTAGAAGTCTTTAGTAGTAGTATTCGGCTAAAGTAGAGCTGTGTATAGTTGATCTTTGTATAAGATTCAATAAAGCCCTTATTTTTCTAAAATTTGGAATCTCGTGATTGGTATATATCACACCCTGATAATTCCATTAAAGCCCGTAACAGTATATACTCGTACTTGCGTAATTTTATTGATACTTAATATTTCACTAAAAGAGCCGTAGAGTGGATAAACTTTCGCAATAAACCTGCGTATAAGTGCAACCTATTTTATCTTTATTTCGAAATTTGGTTAATTAATCTTAGCAATGCCATGCTCGAAATAGGAAAAACATATAAATTACGTTATGCTATAGCCAGAAATTGAGAGAATGTTAAAATTATATGTAAATGAATTGAAATCCAGTAATTATGAGCTGACTCATAGCGTCAAGATTTAAAATTCTTCAAGACCGCCATTTATTGTGTAGAAATCCTTTCTTGGACTGAAATTAAGTGTAATTGACGAATGATATTAGCAAATGTAAATAATAGAATTGTAATTTATGATGTAATAGTGTTACCAGAAAGTTTGCGATTTTCTAAGTTTCTGATCTTCAATAAATAGTTTTTAAAACGTTCCATGGCTAGAAATTTTATATTGAAATGAAAATATGTTCACAAACCCTTTCAAATCTTATTTGCAAAGGTAAATTATGTTATATTAGATCTTACCCAAGGTAACATCTGCCACCGGCAATGCAAAGATTATTCTGTACCATCCGCGTTCACAGCAATAAAAGGCATATCCAGGAGCAGTTCCAACTCCATTTTCTAAAATAGACAACCAGAGCTTTCTCTCTCCTTCCAAATCAACTGACGGCATGAACTATACGATGCAGCACGATAGTACTGAAATTAGTCACTTGGAAATACTAAGTAAGCCATAGCCGTACGCACAGTATAAATAGTAAAATCATGACAATCTTAAGACACATTAGAATGGCATAAGAATGGTTACTACTCATGTGCAATAGCATTAGCAGTGAAGCCTTTAATATTCATAATACCTCAATCAAGTCTACCCATACAAAGAGTCCAGCCTTAGGGATAACGTATCGAATACCTAATTCGTCAAGAGTTTGACGTACTATTTCGTAGCTTTCCTTTAATCGTCGACGCATAGTAGGGAAGTAAACGTTGTCGAGCCAATCTTTTAAAAAAATGTCAATTTATTCGCAAAATAAGTAATATTTCAATAAAATAAATCGTTACATCGTTACTGATTTAATGCAAAAGCTTACGATACCGTAATCAGTGATCATATTGGTCAGTTGTTTCTGTAAAATGAAAAGAGAGAAAAAGAGATAAATAAAGTATGTTCATTTCATTCCTAAATTTGTCCAAAGCGTTATATTTATTGCAAAAAGTGAAACTATACGGACTTGCGTTGGAGGTGATATTCCACTAAATCGAGAGCATGCTCCTACTGCTGCTCGAAGCATACTGTTTTGTGTCCAGAGTATTCCTGCACGGAGACCGGAACTGGCAAAGTCCTGCATAGAATTTTGTTTGCAAAATTAACGTATTTGCTTCAAGTGTAACGAAAATATTGCAAATTTACGATTGCTATTCACTAGAATAGGCACAGTGGCGGCTAATCCGCTATCGTTTCAGTCGATACTTCTTATATTATCACGTTAAAATTTGGTCAAGCCACAAACATACTTTACTGAAAGCCCAGATGAAATGGGTTCTCTCAGGATCGGGTAGCCTGCAATAAACGTTAATAAATTACTGTGGAAATGTTCGAGAAATCACACGTCAAACATACAATTTGCTAGCTTACTCATTAATCATGCTCAATACGCTAATAATATCAGCATCAGGTGCATGGTTGGATAAGTAATAGATTTCATCGAATATAATGTGCAGTTCATGCCTATTATGTCGAAAACAAGATAGGTTCCTAAGTTATCAGCTATAATTTTTTTTCCAGTATAGTATATCTAAAGTGAATTTGACCTATGAGCAAAGTCTAGATAATCCTTAATCATTTGCTTCGAGAAATAGGAGCCTGAAGGATTTGCAGGATTAGAAAATAAGAAGCCTTTAACTCTTTTTCCCTAAAATTAAGTAAAAGCTACATAATTAATTAATATTAATAACTATAAAATCTATTCAATTCGGTATTTGTTAATAAGAGTAATAACAAGTAACGATGGCATACAATCTCTTTAAAATGAACAAATAGCAACCTGCGATACTGCTTGCTGTAATGCTCTCTCTAAGGCTGGAACAGTTAATTGAAAAGGTTCGAAATTAGGTTCTTTAATCTACAATTCATGAATTGTAATCAAACTTTGAGCATTCGATTAGCAGCTTGTGATATAGTATCTTTTAGACTTGTTAAA
The DNA here is from genome assembly GCF_000150275.1 of Trichoplax adhaerens. NCBI lineage: Eukaryota > Metazoa > Placozoa > Uniplacotomia > Trichoplacea > Trichoplacidae > Trichoplax > Trichoplax adhaerens. Next base: position 201,636 of record NW_002060953.1, on the reverse strand, counting down.
TTGCAGGCATACAGCTCCTCCAGCTCTGGAGCGTTACCTCAGACGTAAGGTTCACTGGAACCAATCGAGCTTCCGACATGAATAACAAATCAGATGCAAACGTGCCATAATAGGGGGATGGGACAAGCAAATATTCTATCAAAAATAATCACACCTTTAGTAACAATATCCAAACATATTTCTCATCAACTACTGGTAGTTATAATCTAATTTCCATTATCAGCTTTGATACGCCGATAATATACTAATAGGGATTGTATGGAGTACTACTGGTGATTAATCATAGTAAGTAAGTTCAGAGGTCAGATCTTTAAATTGATTTCACTATATTAAGGTTTATTCATGGCTATCAAACTCTGTAATAGTACCTTCTGGATCACATATAGCATTACCCATAATGCTAATTATGGATGATGCACCACATAAGCCAATTAGCTGTAAGAAAAGATATTTATCAGTGAGTAGTAAAATGATCCGGTTTGTTAAGTAATATGCCTTATACAACAAAATGCAATATATGATTATAAGATGCGTTTTAACGACAATTGCAGTACGTGTATAAAAGAAGTTCAATAGTATCATTTATGAGCGATCATACAATGAAGATTGGTAAAATTTTGATTTATATATTGCAATATATCCGAGTAAGCAATAATAGCAGCACTTGACATTTAATACAAACATCTATTTATCTCATTTGCAATGGTGTACCTCTTCCTTGCGTACAGGTCTTGGCGATGCTTTAAAATATTTGGTTAAGAAATCTGCCATCGCTTGGCGGAAACTATGCGGGTATAAAAAAAACTGCTGGTCAGAAGCTACGAGTATATTAGTATGATATTGTTATCAAAGTATATATGTTTTGGTACTTATTTCACTATTATATGGTGCTTCTTATAATTTATTTGGTATCAATTACATGAACATATCAAAGAAAACATCTTACTAATCTCTGCCAGTCAAGTCTCCATAATATAACATTTCTTCAGTAATTTCGATGCCCTCATTCAACTTAATCATAAGAAGGTTTCATTAATTATGTAAAACTATTCGCATACAGTCTATTTACTTCTTCAATCAACATTGATAAGATTGCGTCGTCTAAGCATTGAGGTTAGTACTTTGTTATTTTGCTACATAAGTTCTTAATTCTACAATTCGTACGTATACCCTATTATACGTATTGAACAATTTATCAAGTACGTCCTATAGATTAATTAGAAACACTGATGCTTACCTTGGGCAGTAAAATATCGCCAACTGTCTTGTTTTCGCTTATATTCATATTGATTATTCCCTAAACAGCAAGCCATTTTGTAAAGTTAGAGGGTATGATTGAGGATAAGGCTTTTCATATTCCGCGCAAAATGATATATTTATCCGGGGAAATAGGAGTCTTGAACAGTCACGTAACATGTTTATTAATTCATGAATCATTCTACTAACAGTATGGTCGTTACAGGAGTACATACGTATCTCCTTGTAGGCTAACTGATGAGGAATTGAAGTAAGATAACTATAAATGATTATTCAGTTAGACTATTATTACGATTAGCGTATGAGAACTGTAACTGCTCTATTTCTTTGGATGCCCTTCCACAATTCATCACTGGGCAATATTGTATCACTTCACTTTACCTGTGGATTCGATTCAGGGTCGTAAGGATTTTTCAGCCACAGCATATACGCTTCCAATATCACATCATCTTTAAATGTAACAATGTTATTGCCACGCTTGGACAGACAGTTTTGCTTCTCATTCGAATGAGTTGAGCTCATGGTGATGGAATTGAAAGGTAAAAATGACTTGGAACACGATAGATTTGAAGTCTTGTGCAGCTTAAAGTTCAGCCGTATAGCTTTAATGGTCACTGCGATGTAAGCCTGCCAAATAATGTATAGGAAGATAGAAAATGATCAACCTGGAAAGGCGAGCTCTGGTCTGTATAGATTTGAAGTCTTGTGCAGCTTAAAGTTCAGCCGTATAGCTTTAATGGCCACTGGGATGTAAGCGTGCCAAATAATATATAGGAAGATGGAAAATGATCAAGCTGGAAAGGCGAGCTCTGGTCGATAAATAGTTACTTCCCTCTCTAGCAATCTTTTTGACCCTAACACTGGTAAAAGCCTATAGTATAATACAGTATTATTCAATGTTCTCTTCATTTTTTGGAAAAACTCCACAGTTCAGTACTCTACTATAGTAGCACTGTATTATGCTCGGTTTTGACCTACCGTACACTACAGTACACTACAGCATCTATCATTGTAGTGCACACTGTAGTGCCCATTGCAGACTTGCACACTTTCTGCACAGTCATGGTCACGATTAGACCTGACTAACGATTAATCAATTTAATCAATTTTTCTATTTATGCAACATTTTGGAAATTATGGATTAATTCTTCGCCAATTGTCGTAAGAAATGCTTATAACTGGCTACAATACCTTAATGCTTGTGCATCAAAACAGTTCGGTTTTTTTGCAAAAAATGAAAGGATTCAATAACCATCCCTTGCAGGCAATGACCGTGATATTACTGTAACATGGAAGATGGTGTCGCTATGCACATTTTTCACTGCCAATTTTCTGATAACCATAGCTACAGATGCACTTCTAACATGGCAGAGAGGGTCCAGACGCACATTTTTCCTTGCCAATTTTCTGATAGCCATAGTAACAGATGCACTTCTACTCTGTGCCTCAGACTACTAAAAGAAAACCGTTTTCTTTGAGTAGTCCATGTCTGTACTCAGTGTGCTTATTACTTTATATTCCCGAGGCTTTATACAGTAAGAGGAATACGAGATGATAATGTCAAAATTTTAACCTAGTGCTCAATAATTCGATATAGCAAGCAATTATGTCAACCCTTACTCTTTATAATTCCAGGATTATAAAGTACTAAAAAGAGTAAGGAATTATTAAGTTTGTGTTCAACCTAACACTAAATAATAGTTCGGTCAAGCAGGCAATCATCGCCCGTATTATCTGGGAACTCTTCTCTTTCAGAGCTTTAGAATCGGCTGATTTAGAAATCGAAAGCAGCGATTATGACAACATGATGATTTTATATGATAGACAGCGTGGTCAGTAAACTAATACCAACAAGCGGATGTGTAGCCATCAATTCAGACACCGACTTTATTTATTGAAACCACATCTATTTTAATTACGGTTTTGCAGACATTTACTTCTGATTCATGGTCGATCGATTGCAGATTTGCGCACTCGATATGGTTATGAACGATCGTTTCAGAGACGTTCTGTCGCTCATCTTAGTCGTAATAGCAAGCATCAACTAGTAACTTCAAATTGAAAATGTATTGCTTCATATTCTAATTTCATCTCAAATCTATTCTATGAAATTGAGTAACGCTCACGGCCATTGACAGACTAACTATCATTAAATGTATACGGTAGAAATTTGACCAGATCCCAATACTTAATATATTAATTACAAAAGCTTCTTTAACATATCCATGGATTATACATAATCTGTTCTCTTATTGTGCCTAGCTTCGCTGTATCATAACCCAGATTATGAAACAGAGAATAAACTCAGAATTTATTGATACTAGTACTTAAAAATTTTAAACTAAATAATACTAGAAAAGAAAGATGTTTTTATTTCATAGTTGAAGTAGTATTATGGAATAGCAATGCACATACGTAAAGATACCATATCCCTGACTAATTTCAAATAGTAGATTTGAACTCGCGGAGGCCACGTTATATGCTGTAGTAATAAGTTATTATCTTCGAGCATCGAATACGTGAGCCAAATTTTTTTCTGTTACTAATTTTACTCTACCAAGGAATTTACCGGAAGGAGTATGATATCTCTTTAATTATTAATAATATTAATTGAATAATTTATAGCTTCCTTTACTCTACGCTTTAGATTCAATTGAATTACTGTATTAAATTATTTTAATGTCACAGTAACCCTTCAATAAGCCTTTCAATGACCTTGACAGTGAAGTTAGTACAAAGGCAGTGTCCATGCTGCAGTCACGCGAGATTAAAGTTTATCAAATAATTAGACTAAAAGTTTACTGGTATGTTGTATAGTAACAATGCTATAAATTGTTGATATTCATTTTTCACATAAATGATTAACTATTTGACAAAAATTCGTATTCAATGCCTGATTTAATTGCACACCTGATCTTTTACAACTCAATGTCATTAACAAGGCAGTAATATGAAAAAAAACTGCAGTCAACTATAATCATTTCCCTGTAATTACCTACCAACCTGAGTTGACGTAACGAAGAATAAATTAATTTCGTTACGAGAAAATAGGTAGAATTTTTAGTGAGAATGATTGCTGTGCTTGGTAGGTAGTCTATGGTTCTTTCGAGTTGAATACATGTTCATCATATCATTAACGGAAATAAATGCAACTGAAAAATATCTAAATGTGTCAATAATTAAAGTTTGCCCTTGAGCTATTACCTGAAATCTACAACATACCATATTTACCATTTGTTATTGGACTTGGCATATTTTAACTATTGCAGACTAGACGTGGTGCCGTACACGAAGAGTCAGACATGTATCTTAATGCCACACTTTCTACAATTAAAAGCGAACAGAAATTACTGTTCTCACCTGAAACAATCTCATTATTGTTTCTATCAACGATAGCTATTGTTGGTAACTTATTTAACTTAATAGTAATTTATAAATCGCCATTACTGCGTTCTCTCGATAATATTTTACTTATCGCGTTATTGATTACTGGCTTTAGTACTGGATTAATTCTTATTCCTTTAATATTATTGGTAAAGTTAACGGGTAATCATGTATTATGCCAAATACAAGGATTTGTAATTACGCTTTTAAATTGTTGCTCGTTAACTTTAACAGTTGCTCTCAGTGTCGATCGTTGTCACGCTGTTATAAACCCTTTTAGCTATTTGCGTCAATCTAATAAGGCCAAATATACAATAATCATTCTTTCTATAATACTGTTTAGCAGTATGATCTCAATATTTCCAATATTAGGCTTAGAAAGATTCGGTTTAGGTAAATATATTCTGGGTTCGATCTGTTGGTGTTCACTTGTTATCGATCAAACTAATGTCACAATTCTAACATTTTTAGTCTCGGCTATGATTATCCATATCCTAATAATTATCTTCTGCTATATTATACTCTTCGCTATTGCATATCAGAAAGGACATCAAGATCTATCAGGGTCTTTTGGTATTAAGACGCCTTTACGAACTGTTATTTTAATTGTAGGCATGAATATGATTTGTTGGATACCCATGATAGTAGTCCTATTACATGGAATATTTCAATATAATCATGGAAGTACGAACGCTACATTACCCTACTGGCGAATTGCAGCTAATATTTCGTTCTTTTTATTGGACGCCTATATTGCAGTTAATCCGATTATTTATCTAACTACTAATTCGATTTTACGTAAAAAATGGATCTATTTAATGAATCTATTATTATGCAATGGCAGGCTGGCTTCCTCTAGAAATTTGCAATTGCCACAACGTCGAAGCTATAAAGTATAATTTATCCATTCATAAAAGTTTCATATACTGAGCTATGAAATATTTTCTATTAATCCGGCTATTTACAAGACCTTAGTACTGATTAACCACGTTTCGTTAAGAGTGTTAATTAATATGTTGAACTGATATCAATGAAAATTCAGGGGTGGATGATTCGCAATTGTCAACCGTTAATAAATAAAAGATAGCAATATATTGGCAACCATTTTTGACGGGATTGGAAATAAAATGGCTTTCTTTTCGCGCGTAGAGTACACACAAAGCTAGCTATATTAATTAAGAAAATCTAGCGTTTACATTAAATAACGCATATATGAATGTTAATGTTGGAATGCGTTATAGGATAATATACTGATACTGATTTGGACGCGCAGAATTATTGTATCGCAGATCTCGATGTAATCTTTATTTAAAGATGGATTTAAATCCACTCCTGCCGTATTTATGTGCACGTTATACCAAAAACATGTTATGCACGAAGCTGTCAATCATGAACGATTAACATTATAAATATGTTAATGTATGAAGATACAAATAGATATCAATATTAGCTTATAATAACGACGTTCTGGAGTCATACACTTAGATAATTAAATTAAAAGAAACGTTTTGCATGGATATTATAAAAATTAACGTTAATAATAATTCCTACTGTAGAGGAGCTATTATATTGACTACGAATTCGTTCTAACAATATATAATTAAACCGGCCATCATACACGTATATGGTAAACAGTTACTTTAATTTGATGACTAGCCGAAAAGATATTTTATAAATCCATATTGTAATATAATTTTTATGGAAATCCGGAAAGGTTAACGTATGTTAAATATATTCAATAAATAGCGAAGAAAGATAAAATTCATGCTAAGGAAAAGATGATTTAAATTTATGCTAAAGGCTTTTCTTTTTATTTAATCGTGCTGAATATAATACGCTAACTCGTTAAAAGCATTCTTTTATAAAATTTACTAAAGTTCGATAAGTAAACTATTTAGTGTTTACATACTTCATTATCATATCGTTGAGTCATTAAAGATTTAATTTAGGGTCATTATTAGTTAGCTAATGGAGAAGGTTGGCTACAGGCCTTTCTGAAGAACTTCACCTAATAAAGTGAAATATAATTTCCCTTTAGTGCATATGAAACCCTTTTTATAAGTATCAAGTACTATATGCTGCGTTGCAGCTTACACTATAAATATCTGCAGCTTTAATATGGCTGGCATTAGCTAGCGCGGTAAAGATATAATTTTCTTCAAATCTATAAATCTCGTTCTTATCCGCGTATTTGATCGATAAAACCTAATTAAGAAGCCTTAAGGAACACCTACCTTTAATCTTACAGATTTTATAACAGTTTATACGCTTTAAATTAGGTGCTCTTGAGAAATAACCTTAGTTATTACGAAATATCAAGTTCATTTTCAATTGTGTTTTATCATACTGCAGTATCGGAAGGAGTCTTTCCACATTGAAGCATAATTATTTATTAAATTAGAAAATTTAATACAGTTTCTCTGTAAGCAAAAAGACGAGATATTTATGCTAGTGTTTCTGAATGGGAACTACCTAGTAATCGAAAGAAGGCAAGGTCACTAAATTTTATTACCTTTATGGTTAGATAGCAACCGTGGTGACGATACAAGTTTATAATACAGCTTATAATTTCTAACTGAAAATGATTGAAATCCTGAGGATGTATGAATTTAAAAAAGCAGATCTTAAAGAAAATCAATAAATTTCGAAATTCGGCTTTATTATGACATAAAATCTTGATAAATTATCAGCTATTTGTATTATTAGATAGGATAATTGCTGCAACTCAAGGTATAAATTTATAGCACATACAGTAAGAGCAATAAACCCAAGATAAGAAAATATAAGCTATTAAATTATTAGCATTGCTTGTATTGTATGCTTAAGTACAGACTAGCAAGCTGACTCATCCTAAAGGTAAACTTTTAAACAAACATGACGAAGAAAACAGAATCTTTGGCGGTGGAAGTTACGTACTTTGGATTCAGGTCTGGGAAGGCATCACGTGAAATATTGCTTACAAGTCTAGTGTTAATAGATTGCGTAATCACCTGCGAAAATGTAAACTTTCTATTCATATTAATTTAGAAATAACAGAAATGAATAGCATAGCCGTATACAAATAAAGAAAAATTCATGATGGTGAAATGCTTTTGGTGAATAAGTCGTAAGTATGCAGATCATATTTTTATGGAACTCTAATATCTGTCATAAATAAAAGCATTAGTAATAATGACGATTTAGGTAAATGTATAGTGCTTCCCACATATTACGAAGTATGAGATACTGTAATTTCAAAATTATATCCTAAGATTGTATTTTAGTTTCATCTTTGTGCCCCAAATTGTGAAAAACTAACTTACAATTTCAGTCGTGTTATCATCATGTAGATGTATACAGCTGTAAAATATTACAACTGATGATGAAATACGTACATCTTTTAGCGATAACTTAAAAGTTACACCAGTTGCAAGCACTTTCAAGTAAATTCAAAAAGTGTACTATAACCGGTTACTGTTTCTATTGACGATCATAAAAATTCCTTACAATATTTATTTAAATTTGCAACTAAATATATTGTGTCAGTTAACATGCTGTAACTTTCATGTTCTCAACTGATTTGCACTTTGGACATTGGCTTCCTAGTCTGGATGTATGGTGTTGGTGGTAATACATCAAGTAATTAAAATTTTATTACTAGATATTATGCTAATCACACGAATACGTGATAGTTACCCATTATTGAGAGTATACGACCTTTGCATTACCCGAATTTCGCAAACATCCGCTAGTAAGAGTGAGTAGTTTTAACGGTTAATGTACCCTAGAGGGCTAATTATATCAATCTAAAGAATAGAGTTGCTACTTTATAATTATTCGCATGTATATCATAAAAATATGATATCTCTATGTTATAGGTGCAGTAACCGCTCAAAATTGGACTATGTGTTAGTTCATAAAACTTGATTGTAATTGTATTGATAGGAACGTGTCAGAGAGATCTGGTGATATATCGTAATAAAGTATTTTTAACTGCAGGATTGCTTAACTTTTTGTAGCCGATACGGTGGTCTGTAGCAACATACTAAATTATCTACTTTGAACGAAAGACTTAATGATAGAGACAGAGCTTACCATTATAATAAGATGAAAGCATTGCTGATTAACCGGATTGTTTTATCATCTTGTTAGAATTACGACACATTTAATATCTAGATTGGTATTTAACATGAAAAGTCTGAATTTTTATTATCCACAATTACAGAATTGGGCAAATTAAAATTAAATGATAAGATTAGTATTATCAAATTGTACAAGTAGAATTCCAGTGAATTACGGTGGAAACAGAAAGCCCTCGAAATGGATATAGTTACATTATTTTATTATCATATTCTTTGATGTTTGATGTACTTTTATGCCCATATTGAAGTTATAACGGCTGGAGCTGCGAAAACAATTATATTATAGTGGGAAATAATAATACAAAAATATTGGTACAGTTAATGAATTAGCTCAGCTAAATCAATAAATAGTGATAATTACTATATGTATCGTAAGTAATGATCTTTAGGATAATTACAATTTTAGAGGCAGCAAAATTGAAGTTTATTATATTATTACGTAAATTGAACCATTTTATGGAAATCATTTGGAGTGCTTATTGTAGAATGTGATCGTTATCTCTCAAATAAGAAGTATTTGGATGATGGTACAATCGCGTCTACTGACTTCCAAATTAATCTAGCCTGAAAATTATTTTATCAGGTACAAGTAAATAGGCAACTTTATATCGCTATAAATCAGACTATTCGATAATTAGAATTACACTAATGTGATATGATTCGATCGCTTTAGGCTTATGATTGCAAGTATATTTATATATATTTTAGATTTTAATTTTAGTAATTGTGAGAGCTTGAACCGTTTAATTAAACAGGTACGCTTTAACACATTAAATAAAATCGAGGAGAGTTAAAGATTACGCAACCTTGCAGAAGATACACGGTAACGTCTTACTTCGCACAAAATGTAAAGAAACAGACGAAACATCATTCGTTCTGATTGATTTTGTCTATTTCAAACTGAAAGTATGCTTGTGAGATAAAGGGAATGCCATTGGTATTATCGCATTAGATACGAAAACGAATGGCTCGATTTTTCCAAGTAATGTCGATAATCCTCCATGGTATCTGATTCCTTATTCTCGATAATATGCTTGTTTTATAAGTATACTTGTGGATCTTGCGCAGTTTTTAGCATGTAATGACGTACTAATTCATTTTAGGTACAAGCATGAGAAAGATATAAGGTTTAATGGCGATAATAACACCAAGTACACTATAAATTATGGAATTTAGATCAATTTTTTGAATCCATCAAACTGAATAAGCAGTAGAATGAGATCTTGGCCTTGGCTGATATTTCTCGGATTGTTCAAGACACGGCGCACTTTGATTACGTTTTTTAAACGAAGAAATCCTTTGGATCATACGAGGTACCTTACTTGTTTCCGTAATTTGAACCTTTTCTTGCAGAACACATCGTATTTGATTGACAACATCGTGGAATATACTACGAACACGATATGAGTTGCCTTTTAACGTTGCAGCACATTCATAAAATGAACAGCCAAATTCCCAAGCTAATTCTTCGCCTTCCTTTCGGCTGACCATACGTTGGTCAGTCAAATCAGTTTTATTAGCTACAATAACCAATGGCAAACTTTGTAGTTTAGTCTTTTTGCGACTAGTCCACCATTTCTTTCTCATAACTATTTGTTCGACAAACTGTCTTGCCATTTGAAAACTTAATCGATCAGTAACTGAGTATACAACAACAAATCCATCCATTCTTCTTAGATATTCAGATGGAATTTTACCATTGCTGTCCTATTTGGAGAAGGTGGATATTTAATCATAGTCGATTTCGTACTGTAGATAATTGCATACAGATCATAAACTAGTGCACTAACGATGTATAAATAGCTCTGAAACTGATCGTGATTATTGACCATAGTGTTATTTAAATCTTCTAATCTGAACTCATATCATAGATTAATATTTTAGGTTTAAATGACTTGAAGAATTAGATTAATCAGAATGGAATTAATTTCAGTATAATTTTTAATGTATTTAAAACAATCTTGGTAAATTTAATTTTAGATATAGCACAGTATATAATGATCAATGTGGTCATATACGGCCACCAGTTGATATGTCATAAAGAGTTGACTAAACAGGTAAAATAATCAGAGTTATACTAGTAAAATAACGTTGTAGACCGTGAATAAGCACTATGATGTCATAATCTCAATCTTTCTCAACTCTAATGCTTTAAATTTTTATTTATTTCAATGACAATAACAATCAATAGTCTACAAGCTAAGGAACGTCTTAATCATGTTATGGAACAATTGTTTGAATAGTCATCAATTGTCTGATTTTAATGTTAATTTTTTTTGTATTGAAAGTGGAGGAGGTTAAAGTTAGGCAAAGCATACAGTAAAGGTAATTTCAAGCATTGCCTTACGTTATCATTATTCCGCCAGATTGAAATCACTCTATTAATTGATAGCTACAGTATTCTTTACCATAAGCAAAGGATCGATTTTTAGTTAATGCTACTTACTTGGCCAATGGTATCCAAAATATGTAAGGAAGACTGAATGCCATCAATTTCGTCAGTTGTTTTGAAGACAGTTCCTTGATGAAAATTGTCTGAAATTAATGCAAATGAGATATGATTAATTCATTTACAACAACAATCATAGCAACAACATTAAACTTCAATTAAAAAACACTTGTTGATTAGATAAGAATTCGTATGGATTGTAAACTAATTGGTAAGTGAAATTGGAATGTATTTTCCAGATCTTATAACTTAAGTTAGAGGTATATAATCATCAAAATAATCTGATGTGATTGTGCTGGACCGAGATTTATTATTTTTATGTTATACGATACGTATTTTGATTTAGTTTTAAGCTTACAGAAAAGGTGTTATCATCAATTTATTAAACATATAGCGTTGATTCAATGTGAACAAAGTAAATAAACAACTTCACCACTGTGGGACTTTCACAAAGGGTATTAATATTGTTGTCAACATATGATGTAGTTTAATTTGATTCGATAAGAGTAAGCGATGTCGTAAGATTAATAAACTTCTTACATTCTGTTGTATCTAGAAAGTTCTAGCTAAGTAAAAATAGTATATTAATATGAAAGTGTTTTAGCATACAAAAACTTTATTTCTAGTAAATGAGCAAGTCAGTCATCAAAATAATGACGTAGAATTCACTTGCAGCTATTATTATGTTAATGACTTTAATAATTACGATCGAAGACAAGAAAAGATTATCGTTTAAGGATCATCATCTTGAACTATTGATTTAAGTAATACTAAATTTCATGATGTGGATTGATAATACCTCATTATAAAGTAGATTGAGATTGTAACTTTCAGCTGATAGAAATGGAATTAATCGCATCAAAGTGGTACATGATTACTGAACACTAATTTTTATATTTTACTGCATTATTGCTATTAAATATGAACTTATTCAATTCAATTCCGAAAGAAGGTTGGAATTTAGGTGATGGACTATCTGTTAATATTCTTGAAATAATTAGGAATGATTTAGCTAATCGTAGTAGCCAGGTCTTGAACTTATGCAATATCAGGCTTAAAGTAAGCCAAAAGAGCTAATACATTTATTAAGGACTAAGAATAAAGATAATTGTATAGAACAAATGACTCATCAATTGCTAATTAATGAGAACAATTACAGCTATTCTAATAATATTTGAGAGTATCCAGGCGTTGCCTTGGAATAGACTATAAACTAACCTTATTGTTAACGTCTATCTAGGAGATTATATGATATTAAGCAGGCCACATTTGCCTGTCTATGTTAGCTACGTGGCGGTAATATGATGAAAATTAATTGAAATATAAGCGAAATTACTTCTTTGACTATGAATTAACACTAGCTAAGAGACTATAACTTTATCTTTCTACTGCTAAATTTAAAGTCGATTTCTGTGAGTAAATTAATAATAATGGTAATTTGAAATACAGGAATGTCAAAATGCATTATGACAAATTAAACTAAGGACGACTGAGTTTCAATTGATGGTGATTTTGACCAACCATAGAACGTCTGGAAATTTCCTAATACTTTTACTTCTATGACTATTATAATAAAATGCTAATTTATGGTATCTAGATGCAGACAGAGCATCATATCAATATAAGAAGGATCTATAGATACGGTCTTATAAAAAATGCAATTGTATAACGTAACCCTTCTAACTTTATATTAAAATATTGAATTTCTAATGAAATGTTTAACACAGTCAAGTCTAGGCTATGTTTGCGCAGAGGTAGTAGTCGATTGGCCGTCTGATTATTAATGCATGTTATCACGTTATTCGAGAACGGCATGTTTATAATGTTATTTAAATAGATAGATGAGTTATTGACTTACTAAGTAGGACGTCGTTTTTATCTTGTTTGACTTTGCCAGTCGTATAGCGTTGTGTTAAAGCTGTGAAGGTAAAGAAATGCAGAAATGCGATTAATATCAGTGCAAAATATGTACAATCACTTTTTTAATAACTATAGTGAGTCCTGTTCAAGTTAAGAACAGTAGAGACATCAATTCATTCTCCTCTATCTCCTTTTAATCACGATCTAGCCATCACCTATGGCTTATAGATGAAAGCTTGCCGACGGTTAAAATTGTATATCATTAATGCAAAAATTGAGACATGAATAGTCTCTTTGATGATTCAGCGATATGTACATTGTTACGGAGAATGACTGATCATTATGTCCGAATCAGGTTGATTTTGAAACAATTGATTTTCTCCATCATCTACTGCCCTTGAACTAGTCAGTTTCAGACGATTGAAGAAATATTAAACCGTTCAAAGATCATTTTAATTTAATGTAAAGTCGATTTCCGTTCAACGGATGATACAAATAATGTTAGCATATTGAATTGATCTTTGCTACATCTCCAGATAATGATAGAAATAATATAATTAGAAGATAGCCATTGGTTAGTTGTTTCTATTGGATTATGCGATGACATATTATTTCCTTTACTAAATTTTATTCTATTAAGATCCTATGATTCTTAAGCGATATTGACAGTATCTATAAAACTCGATATTAAACTAGGAGACATTCATTTCTAATGACGACGTAAACAATCTAAAATAATTTTCGAAATATATGATGGAAAATATACTGCCAAAGTAATCACGTACTAAATTTATTAATTAGGAACCAATTACATATTGCTCCCTAAAACTTTGGACGAATGTTCATAAATCAAGTACTTTCTATATTGATCGAGGCTTAGATGAAAAATAAATTGTGTGTGGATTTACTTTTTTAAAGAAAGCAATAAAACTAAAATTTGTCGCAATGCTCATCATCTCATCTACAGAGTACCGTACTAATAGCTTACAGCAAATGGACCTACTAATAACTACTGGAATTTCATAAGTGATCCGTTGTTAAAGCAATTTATTATCAATTAAGGTACAAAAATTAACCAGAAAAGATGCAGGACTAGACTCAAATTAAAATACTTTGGTTATTTGGTTTATTAATTTATTTAACTACATTAATTTACAAATTGTTAACGCAAGGAATTTGTCATTTTTAACCGTAGAATTATCGTAACAAGTGTGGATAGGAAAACGCGATCGTTTAAAGCACTCCTCAAGCTGCTTAGATCGTAGGACTACTATTCATATATCGATAGATTTTATAAAGTCATGTAGATATCTGCTAGAACAGTATTTAATACTTTAGAGCTACAACTAAATTCTTACTCTTCTTACCTGATTTGCCGACACATTTTTTACCAACTGTGCATAATTTATAGTCGGTTATTTCTTCATCCAATTCAGATAATTGAATTTTCTTAGCGTGATGATGTTCTTCTGTTGCTGGTAAGCCAACATGAAGGCTAGCTGTAGGCAGCGAATAGGTTCTGTCTCTGATTGGCATGATGATTTTGATAATGTCAAATTAGTACTGGGTAACTGATCCAAGTAAAAGAATTTCAGTCTTATAATATCTTTAAATCTTGATCAAAAAGTCTGAATCTTGTCTCTTGATACGATCAAAATGGTAAGTAAGTCGGTAAGTTCTGGCCAGCAGATTATTGCTAGACTAAAGTATCAAATAGTATTTCTACAGGTTAAAAAACAGAGAGCAATTGATAGCTTCGTTACTTAGCTAGGTGAATTAGAATGCTTAGCTAACAGCCAATAATGGGTAAATTTATAGCTTTTGAATCAATGATATGACTAACAAATAGCATTGTTTCGGCGGAACCTTCCATTAATTATCAACTTAACTTGGACTTTTTGTTTGTTATTCTCATTGCGTGTGTCACAACAATAGAAGTAGAATAAATACAATTAACAGACTATCATGAAAGACATTATTTTATGGTATTTCTCAGATATATTGTAGATATAGAGATTGTATTAAAGAGTCTGTAGAGGTTTATAGACAAATGGTACCCGGGACGGGAGGGGGCACGTGAGGAATAAAAGACAGATATGTTTGATTATTTAATCGGCATCTAATTTGCGTTATATTATATCATGAATATTTTATCATATTAGCTTTATAGGCATTACATGCCGTAAATTGATACAAATGATTGATGATAGCGCAATCATAGCCGACTACGACTGGATCAGTGGATCCATGAAGCTTGTTAAAAATTAAATACTTTTGCTGGCTTAACGCTACTTGAAAATGACATGACGTAATATCATACATAAATGATGTCTGCGTTCATAGATCAAAGATCGATCTATAGACAGGATTGAAGAGAAGTAAAATTTTAATATCACTAAAACTGTATATGCAGGCTGATTTAAATTATTTGATAGGGTAAGCTTTGATTGGCATGCCTAAGTCAATATCAAAGGGGAAAAATTTAAACAACATCCATATCGCCATCGTACAAATTGATCACGGCATGTTTTTGCTGATTAAATTAGCTATCGACAAATTAACGAAGATAAAGTCAACAAGATAAAAAAGGAGACAGATGCAGTCAAAAATTTTAGATACCCATGCAAAACTGGCTAGACTATAACTTAACAAACAACAATGTAATTTAGTGTTGATAGAAGTTAATCAGTAGTCATCATGATTCGTGTCGGAAAATGATGAGGGGTATAAAGTTTTTGCATATTAGTTACATTGGATCAGAAATAATTAAATAATTAAATTACAGGAAAGGTTAATAGTGTCATCAATAGAATACAATGATGCTTTTATACCGCTAATACTTTATTTTCTTATGTTATCCGCTGTTGTATTTTAAAATCAGATATATACTCTCTATTTTACTATCAACACGGATTCAATAATAGAAAATTTAAATAAATTGACATAGGGGGTCATCAGGGATGCAAGATAATCCGAAACATGTTTTGATACGTATAGAGTAGTGTAACATAGAGAGATAGATAAAAGTCATAAAATTGAATGATATGAGTGACTCTAATGACTTAAATAAAGTATATGTAATATACTTATTCCAAGATAGACCGTACATGACGTAATCAATTTATACTTTATAATGAAATATCCATTAGGTTTTGATATAAGCAATAAATAATCAATGTATCCCGTATTTCTAGCGAACAAGAAGCATCAAGACACGGAAGTTAAAGTATTAGATATAGAGGAGATGATATGCAATAGCTTCCTAACTGATCACTTTTGCCGATTATTTTCGGTATTTTTCATAGGTAAACACCACAATCGCCGTACCCGTTGAATTATAAGCATTCTATAGTACGGCGGTTGCTATTGCTCATTAATTGGAAAGTGTTACCTAACAGTTTATATTCCATTTGAAACGGATGAAAATTACATGGATTACTTTTTTTAACTTGCCGCATTGGATATGGTAAATGACCTAATTGAATAATAGTAAGTCCAACTATTAAATCATAAAAGGCAATATAGCACATACTGTAGTATCAATTCTGTGAAATTCTATAGTAGAGTCAATTATGATCAAATAAAGCGAGCCATCTAGCTATACAGTTAGGCAATTAAAATGGGTGATGACATCAGCTACACAATCACGTAGTATCTTATACCAATTAATTTATCGTAGTGAAATCGTTTATTACTCAAGCATTCTATATAATATAGGTCCGTGTTTCGAATCTATTCTTATAATTGTTGCATATTTTATATAGGTATTATTAAGAATTATAATATGCACAGTCTTAACAAAGGGCTCGTTCTCTTAATGGACTTTTCTCGATCTTTGGCGTGTATGCGTCATTATCATTACTTTATTACAGGCTTTATTGATTTTTGAGATGCTAAGGTCTGCTTGATAACCTTCAATAAATAGAATCTTACAAAGTATATAGAAACTAGATCGTGTATTATTTATTAGGCTTTATCTCTTAACGTCATGTTCAGCATGATGACGAGGGTGATATGAAAATGATATCATTTGGCGAACGTGAAGAGGAGTTTGGTTTGCAAGAAATTTATTTCGACTGTGTATAAGATAAGATGAAAGGAAATAATAACGAAAAGCTGAACGGCCATCATTTGGATGATCATTTATTACGATAATTTAAATGGCGTCAACGTGATATTAGCTCTCGGAGTAATTTTGTAATATGTGTCTTTCAAGATTCTATTAACCGATATTGATTATTATTATTTATAATAACCATTATTCTTAGACTGTATTGTAACATACCGATAATTCTATGTTTTATTTTATTCGTCATGTTACAATTGAAGTTAAAACTTTATCTTATGTATTGACAAATACTTTTACCTTTAAGAAATAGGTATAAATAAGATATTTATTAAGTTATTGTCAAATGTAAGAAAAATAGCATAATAATTGATTAAGACTAAACTGCGATGTGGCTAATACTGCACGGATAGAATTCTGAGCAATATTTAATATCTATTATTATTAGTAGTAGTGCACATGTGGATCTACTGTACATCTATAGGCTCGTCAACAATCAAATCTGTGTTGTCGAAGGTATCATTTTTGTTGTTGTGACCACTAAGCTGTGGGCTTTAGTCTTTTATACGAGACTTTATATTAAACCGATAGTGATAAATTGTTATTGAAATTTGTTTCATCTTGAGCTAATCTACCGCTATAAATGCTGTAAATGACAATTCAAAACATAAACTTAATTGCTTGTCCCGACTTAACGATCTTATAGGCGCCATACGTTTATGATTACTCGGGTGTAGTCAGTTTTGTTTCTGCACTTTTGAAGTTAATACAGTCATAATAGTCTGAAAGTAAAATACAGACCTAACGACTATCTAGATGATTAATTGATTGATATAACATAGCTAACATTTCACCAGTATTGCTTATACCATTCTATACAAAATAAGAATAAATTGTTAATGTTTCAGGATTTAGCCTGAGATATTAGCAATGATATAGACCCTTCGCTTTAATTTACTTGCATTAATCTTATATTTTAACGCATCTAATTAGCTCATTTTACATGTCCGCAGCAGCTTTTCTTTTGAATATTGTAATTATGTACATTATTAGCTGTGTAATACGTCAAGATATCTTGAATAACAAAGTAAGAATAGTCTTTTAACGAACAAGCATAATATTTTGTATCAGTTAGAATAAAAAATTAAGCCAATAAGTAATGAACTGTAGGCAAGTGACCTTACTGTATTAAATATTATCGATAAAAGTTAATTGTGAGCGTGTAATCTAGATAATGTTTTGCCTGAGATAATAAATATAATCACAGAATTAGTTTGAAACATAGAACGTGACTAATAAATCTAATGACTAAATAAGATGTTAAATAAGGATTGAAACAAGGACAACTTGATTATCCAATAAATAACTTTATAACAATTTTTCCATATTATTAGCAATCTTGCTCTAGTATAGGCAGGTAATAGCTTCTGTAAAGATAAATTTTATTATAGACGAAGAACATAGTAGGATTTTATTTGAATTAAAGTAAACGGCATCAGATCAATGCTTATTGAAAGCTAACTTAGATATTTATATTTGCTAGAATAATTGTAAATTTCAAACTACTCAGATTCTCTTGCATATATAGAGTTTGTATCTGGTTGTATATATCAATTAACTTATATTATTTTTTAGTCAAGGCGTCCTTGTGGTAATTGCTTAAATTGTCACTGTAAAATAACTTCTATCAATCCGCTAACAAGCCAAACGTTGTAAGGAATGCCACTTCGAATTAGTTGTAGTAATATTTAGTGAGCAATAAATTGACGGCTTGAATTATATAGCCAGAACGTCAGTATATTTTCTTTGAGATTTGTTAGTTTTTGTACGCGATAGATTAAAAGCCGTGGCAAACAAATTGTTTAAATTAGTAACTAAACGGATTGTATCTATCCTTCTATACTAACTATTTTATTTAGATATTGCCAAGAAACTTCATTTTCCCTAAATTTTAACTTTTTATTTTATTTTTCATCCGTAAGCATCTGTGGAAATAATCATCCAATAAGGTCAACTAAATTCCGTCTCAGGTTAATATTTTACGCTAGCAGATTCTATACACTTTGAAATTATTTGCACGAAGAAAACGTATCTTTATTTTACAGTTAACAAGTGAAAAGAATATATGAAATGCGTATAATTTAAATACTTTTGAGGGTATAGGTTGCATACATACAAGTATAATACACACGTATAGAGTACATATCACATTCATAGCGGCAATTAAATTTTCTGCAGGGAAAATGAAAACTGGCTTGCACGGAGTAAATTTATTAAATGATTATTGAGAACCACCACCGCCGCCACCGCTACCACCTTCACCTCTACCTCCGCCTTGTGGATTATCTTGGGACATCAGCATCATGAATATAAAAGCAGGTACTATATACATCCACTGCACAAAAGAATCGAAAGTCAGTATGTATAGACAGTGATAAATGCCAACTCAGTTATGTTATCGTAAGATAAAATAATATATGCTTTAATTATTAACTTTGAAAATATTACTATGTATTGTGATTATGTATAATGGATTCAATTATTTTTATTTCCATAGATATAGCATCATTTTAACTTTCCATACATATTTAGCTAAAAAGGATTTTTTTTCGGTCTTTCCTTCTGCAGTCTTCGAACGTGCTTGCTCTTCCATCATACGAATATAATCTTGAGTGTCAGGGCTAGACAATATTCAAGAAATATTGTAGTACAATGTGAATTAATCCAATTTTTAGTGTAAAAAACAAGTCAGCCAATAATAATTATAGAAATAGTCTACCTAGGAGTGGCTTGCGGAATGCGAATACTTGCAGTCGTTTTAAATTCGTTAGCAAATCGCCGGTCTTGCTATGTATCAAATCATTACGTTAAAACAATTACTTTTAATCGCCATATTTATTAACTTTACGAATACATTTTTATAAGTGTGAAAGATTGACAATCATAACATACATCGAATTCGTTTTGATCACAGTACGGAGGATTCGTGACCATCCAGATCGACAACACTTTAGCTGGTAAATTAAATAATACAGGTTATTGTTAATGAAGTATAGAATTGCTAGCTATGATAACAATAAGAAGTTAAGTAATTTCATGAAGTGTAGCTCCTTACATATTCCATCGGTATGAATAAAAATTTCATCAGTGGAATTTAATCGGTAAACCGAGCACTGTTAAGATTGAAAATATCAAATCACTATTTCATTTCTCAATTGCTGAAGATTGAACGTGATAATTAAGGGTAGCTACTGATTGTACATCTATCCAAGTACGTAAGGAACTACTTGAAAATCAGGAACGAACCGCTTTTACAAACGATGATACAAAAGTGTTATTAGAATTTGAAATCATCATAGGAATTCTAATACGATATAAACCACCTCCTGAAGATAATACCTGCAAGTTAAGTTAAGAGATAGCAATGAAATAATGAAGGATAATATTGTTAATAATAAAATACAGATTGAGTTGCGTTTACTTACATCTAATTTTTGAAGTTGATCTGAGGATAGCGTAACCTGATCAGTCATGCGAGCGTCGGGAGATTTAAAAGACTTAAAGGCCAAAGTTCCTCTGAAAGTAAATCAAACATATACAATTCTCAGGAAATAAGTTTCAATGATTTGTTTATTTTTTCGATTACAATATATTATTTTTGCAGTCTGATTGCTCGTAGAGGAGCAAACAGTACATAGCGTTGACAAGAGCAGCAAACTACTGTACTGTACTAATATTAATTTTATGTAATAATATTAATTAAAATTTCCAGTGTCTAGTTTACGGACATCATTTTCTTTATAATGTGGTAACATAGATATTACTATGATATATCTATTACTATCTTTGAATTGACAATCCATATTGGGTGCTTAGGTTCAGATAGAGTTCTAGGCAATTTGACTGCATATTTAGTCGCTATGTAATTTAATGGTTATAATGGGCGTTTAAGTTTGGGATCTCTTTGCCGCATTTTCCTATGACCTTGCTACTGTCTGAAGAGACATGAGTACTTGATGATGCTTGGCAAGATCAAGTTCAAGATTGAATATTTAAAGTGGATAAGAGCCAACTTGATCGCTTTTCATCAGTATATATCTAATCACTAGTTTTAGTCGTTGCCATTACAGTACAATTTTACATTTATCATCTCTGTAAACGCTTAATATCCAGTCTTTTAGTAATACATTCTCTACAACTAATATGCATACTGACGCAGATTGATATACTGTACTTTTATTTACTATTTGCTTTACCTGAGTGTAAATTCACCATCGCCTACACGTGAAGGATGCATGAAGAGAAGGAAAGATGAATCCAACGTCAATAAGATTAGGAGAACAGTCAGATCAAGAAAAGTCCTTGACAACAGGATAGATTATAATAATGCTCTACGCCTAATTACTTGACAATCTCAATGGGTCTATCATTAATTAAGGCATGTAAAACAATATCCTAACCAGCAAACCTAAAACGATGTAGCATAGGCTTATTGACATCCCAGTGATGCCAGTGTACATGTACAATAGTACCATCGATAGAAACAAAGTACTTTACTTTTCAACATATTTACCAAATGCATGCTCGATTGGTAGCATCAAGGAGAAGGGTCGTTCTACAGGAGTATCGGCAAGGCAGTCTACCTAGTAAGAAAACTTGATTCTATTAACACATTGCCATTAGCAACACCAACAACTACTGTAGTGTATCCATTGTGGCTAGAAAAGCACTGTCACAGTATTTGTATCCTCCATCAGCATTGCAACTAAGTTTCCACAACATCATTAGGCTCCATTGAACGTATTGAAAGGCAATCATGATCATCACCATGGATCAATGAAACATTATGGGATGAATAACTATGACTCACTTGTTGTAATAAGTATACCGTTGACAGTATCAGCAGTAATGGAGCTGAAAGCTTGTCCGCCATCTTGGTTTCATGAGGTTCAGGCTTCACGGAATCTCAAGGGGATGAAAGTACAGATGGTACAGTACCGTAGAGTACAAAGTCGTTTGAACTGCCAGAGTGCAAACCGGACTGGGCAAGTTGTAAAGTACTGTACAGAAGGTCAAAACCTCTACAGTAAAGGTTGTCTCATAAAAAATCTACGACAATTGAAATGATATGAAAACGTAATATCATGACTAAATTAGACAAATTTGCTATCAATCAATAGCTTAGATGTGTAAAAATTAAACTATCGTAATAAAAAATATAAAAAATATCAATTTATATGTCAAAGCTCTACCATGACTCTACAGTACTAAGTGAAATTTTAGTCAAATCCTCAGAACAAAAGGATAGAGTACAGTACAGTACAATTAGAAGTTAGAACTGCCAGACAGCAAACCGGACTGTTTAGAGACTTGTACTGTACTGTACTTCGACTGGAGAAAGGTTCAGTTCGGTTCGGTTCGGTTCAATACCTTTATGATTTACTGTATGTACAGTATAAGAACCTGAATCTGAACCGCTTTCGAACCGGACCGTTCTCAGGTCGGCAGTTGTACTGCGCAGTACAGCAGGTCGAAACCTCTACTGTGCAGTACTGAAGTGCACTTTTCACGAATTTACGGTACGTCACTCCGACAGACGGACTTTTCCAAGTCCAGTATGACTGTACTGACTGTAATAACAATCATGGACTATTAGATACTAGATAGGATACGGTATAGAAGACTATTACAGAGCGTGACCAACCCTGGAAAATAGTTGAAAGATGTTCAGCGATAGTGTTGCTTTAAATTATGTCCTATCAATTTTGAAGAAATAGACTTTCAATTTGCCTCCAATTCCTTGCAGACAGATCAGTACAACCTTAAGCAATGGGCTCTTGATATTTTGATTACTGTTTATGGCAGAATTGAATCATTGGATTTCTATCAAGTTTCTAATACAAACTATCAGTCGCTCCAACTATTTTACATAGTCACGTCGTCATACCGGTCGATAGTATCCAGTAGTCCATGACTTACTTTCCAAAAAAAGGATTCAATTCAAAATCGACTGTCTGCATACTAAAGTACTGTCATAACCAAGTCTTTGGCTGTAACATGAATGGATAAGAATAGTGACTAACGTCAGTACAGAAACCTTATCCAAGAAGGCAATGACTAATGTGGAATATGCAATGTGTAGTGATCACTCAGTACAGTACACTAATTTAGTAGACGATGCACTGTCATGTCGGTACACGAAGGACCAGATGTAGTTTAGCAGACTATGGTGTAGGAAATCTCACTCGATCAAGTCTCAACTCTTATTCTCCAAAACACGCGTAGAATGTTCTTTTGCATGTTTTACTCTGAACTCAGCTTCTAACTATATGCAACGTTCAAAGATGATTGCAATAATGTCAATTGAATCGTTTTCTTGCAGTGAGCCAAGAAAAGAGGAACAGTAAAGTGTTGACTATTCAGCATCAGCGTTGTGCAATTTTGTCGGAATAGCAATACAGTATGACTAGATATGGATCACTCGTCAAAGACGCATTCTTCTGATGGTCCATGAAATAGAATGACATTGAATGTTGTTTGAGTAGAAAAATCTATTTACTACAGATGAAACATTCAATGGTTCTCAATAAACTTGTCATACAAAGCCTTGTGACGAAAAATATCCTATTCATGGATAACGAAATAAGCTCGATTTAATTATAAGTATCGTAGAAGTTATATGGTTGCAGTTATCATGACGTGCTACGATTTAGAACATAATACTGTAAATAGAAATTTGTTCACTTTCTTCCATCATAAAATTCAGTAAATTGGTGGATTATACGACAAACTGCCTGCGTCTCATCATCATACCAGCTATCGTCTACTACTGTTACTGGCAGTTGGCAGAATAATATTAATTTACCCTTAGTATTAATTTTTATTAGTATGATTATACAAAGTATCGAATGCTGGCTGATTGCAACGATATAAAAATAATAAAATAAAATCATTCTTTAACTAGGACCATTACATTGACTACAGATACCGCGGCCTTCTGTTTTCATAGTGTTCCTTCCACTTTAAAATGTCAATTTTATTGGTGATCGTCGATATTTTGAGGCGAAAGTCGTATTAATCGAATCCAAATATGGCAATGCATAGGATGACATCAAAGTTAACCTTAAATACTCCCAAATTCTTTCCACTGCCTATTTGATTTGTTGTAAAAGCTGTATGCGTTCATTAAATACTCGTCCATTCATAGCCACGACTACAGTGTCAATAATAAGGCACTAAAATAATGATGCGATACAATTAGTTGACCCCAGAGAAGGTCAAATCTATTCCTTATCGTATGCCTACGATCTTTTATAACACTAATCTACCCATATCTGTACATTATTGACAGATATAATTAACAGTGGTTGATATTTGACTAGTATTGGCAAGAAGTTACTGCTATTTGTTGTAATTTATGATCATGGACGCAATAAAATATGCTATGAAATTCGCTCATTTGCGCAAGAAGATGCGATAATAAAGATTGTACATATCGTTTGGGCAATATCGAATCAGCTCCTATTTTTATTTCAATGCGTCAATCAATAGATTTAAATTATAAAAGTGCCGTATTTAAAGCGGCAAATTCACCGATATTTTCTCGCTCTCATCCATTAAGAGACGATGGCGAAATTTCACTACCTTATTAGATTTCGTCATTTCTATTTATGAGATTGCAACGAGGGCTTTTCCTGTGTTTTCCTTGTTTAAATTATTATTATACGTACAGTAGATGCGCCGCCACTTTATCATGCATAGTGAAATTTTAACTAATAAACAATTCTATTCGGTGTAGTGCCAACTGGTATTCGTTTGTTTAATTAGATGCGGCATAGAGGAACGAAGAATGAAAAGATGTTAATTGATTTTCTTGATTGAATTTAAAGCATAAATAAGGATTGTATGAATAAAGATTATAGTGCAAAAGAAAGGAAGTGATGGCGTAGTTTTATAGTAATATGCATTTGTGATACTATTGTATGAGGGCTCGATATTGAAAATCAAATACAGTAATCACTACAATTGCATTTAATGTTTGCCTGAATTGGGTTAGAATAAAAAGTAAATTATTTCCAATTATCTCTTACAGTGTTTATTACCATGTGATTATATAGCCTAGATTGAAATCAATAGAAAGACAACTTTGTGAGCATGGTAGTGTAACGGTTTGGATAGAATAAAGTATGTTAGTGGGCCGTGGCTGATGATAAAACGGTGAAGTACGGTATTCGCTCTTATGCCAAGTACTAGAACCGGGACTGACAGCTTATAGACTGTACCCAAATGTGTAAGTCGGTCTAAGATCAATAATTTACGAACCTGACTTAGTAGTAGTGAGGCTATTACATGCAGAGCACTCGATTTTTATCCGTTTTTGTTGTATTGGTTTAGGATGCGAGTGTAAAAGAACCTGATTTAATTAATTAATTCAAAAAATATGACCGCGATAAAATTGCTCATTAACGTCCGATATTTATATTTTACCAATTCGGTTAATATGTCAGGAATCAAGCTAATCTTTCAGTTGCACGTAGATAATGCTGTGTGTGATCACTTATCCCATCAGCTACGTTGATAAAATGGCGATTCAAAATTTTATTAATAAAAACTTTCGAGATTACGATATAGTAATGTCAGGCAGAGGAGATCTTGATTTACTCCAATAATTTTATAGTGGAAAAAGTACAAAAAAAAATAAAAATCGTCCGATATAGAAAATGATCTTAACAATGGCCGCAATAGTAAAATAGTTATAAAGTAGTGATATATTTAATAGCAGTCCAAAAAGTACATATGTGCAAACTCGCGAGTGAGATATTTTACTGGTCTTTCAAAACAATATACAGTATGCACTATTCGCTTTTGTCCAGTTATCTTCAACCTATAATTGCTGCAAGGTCAACATACAACATATACCCATATTTTTAAAATACTGCAACACTGTAATAATTGTTCGATGAGACCTTGACCAAAACGTATGATGGTTTATATTAATACAAACTTACGCACGTCGATATTTTTCAAGAAGATTTTTCTCTCGAATGCATCAGTCCATGACATTTTTATTCTCGTCCATTAATCAAGCTGATATGAGTTCTTTCTTCCAAAATTTTATTTACTCATTTCACGAAAGAATATCAGATGATGTTCTGAAATTGAATTATTTTGTTATTGATTCTTATTCGTACTGAAATATTGCATATTTTAGCATTTTTATCTTATTGAGGTGACTTTATCTTGAAATAAACAGAGTATGAGCTGCGGCTTGCGTTAGTTCTAGAATCATTTTCAAATTGATTGCTGTATATATTATCGGCTCACATTTTTTCTTTTATAATTACTATACTGCTGTAAAAGCCTATAGAATTGACGATAAATTTTAGTTTTATAGTCATCTTTTATTCGTTGTGTCGTCTCGTTCATCCATTTATATGATTGTTACGTAGATTAAGGCTCCAATCATGCAG
>NW_002060953.1:170698-174979 GCF_000150275.1 Trichoplax adhaerens | reverse complement strand
CAAGTACTTTACTTTTCAACATATTTACCAAATGCATGCTCGATTGGTAGCATCAAGGAGAAGGGTCGTTCTACAGGAGTATCGGCAAGGCAGTCTACCTAGTAAGAAAACTTGATTCTATTAACACATTGCCATTAGCAACACCAACAACTACTGTAGTGTATCCATTGTGGCTAGAAAAGCACTGTCACAGTATTTGTATCCTCCATCAGCATTGCAACTAAGTTTCCACAACATCATTAGGCTCCATTGAACGTATTGAAAGGCAATCATGATCATCACCATGGATCAATGAAACATTATGGGATGAATAACTATGACTCACTTGTTGTAATAAGTATACCGTTGACAGTATCAGCAGTAATGGAGCTGAAAGCTTGTCCGCCATCTTGGTTTCATGAGGTTCAGGCTTCACGGAATCTCAAGGGGATGAAAGTACAGATGGTACAGTACCGTAGAGTACAAAGTCGTTTGAACTGCCAGAGTGCAAACCGGACTGGGCAAGTTGTAAAGTACTGTACAGAAGGTCAAAACCTCTACAGTAAAGGTTGTCTCATAAAAAATCTACGACAATTGAAATGATATGAAAACGTAATATCATGACTAAATTAGACAAATTTGCTATCAATCAATAGCTTAGATGTGTAAAAATTAAACTATCGTAATAAAAAATATAAAAAATATCAATTTATATGTCAAAGCTCTACCATGACTCTACAGTACTAAGTGAAATTTTAGTCAAATCCTCAGAACAAAAGGATAGAGTACAGTACAGTACAATTAGAAGTTAGAACTGCCAGACAGCAAACCGGACTGTTTAGAGACTTGTACTGTACTGTACTTCGACTGGAGAAAGGTTCAGTTCGGTTCGGTTCGGTTCAATACCTTTATGATTTACTGTATGTACAGTATAAGAACCTGAATCTGAACCGCTTTCGAACCGGACCGTTCTCAGGTCGGCAGTTGTACTGCGCAGTACAGCAGGTCGAAACCTCTACTGTGCAGTACTGAAGTGCACTTTTCACGAATTTACGGTACGCCACTCCGACAGACGGACTTTTCCAAGTCCAGTATGACTGTACTGACTGTAATAACAATCATGGACTATTAGATACTAGATAGGATACGGTATAGAAGACTATGACAGAGCGTGACCAGCCCTGGAAAATAGTTGAAAGATGTTCAGCGATAGTGTTGCTTTAAATTATGTCCTATCAACTTTGAAGAAATAGACTTTCAATTTGCCTCCAATTCCTTGCAGACAGATCAGTACAACCTTAAACAATGGGTTCTTGATATTTTGATTACTGTTTATCGCAGAATTGAATCATTGGATTTCTATCAAGTTTCTAATACAAACTATCAGTCGCTCCAACTATTTTACAATTACAGTTAAAACTTTATCTTATGTATTGACGAATACATTTACCTATAAGAAATAGGTATAAATAAGATATTTATTAAGTTATTGTCAAATGTAAGAAAAATAGCATAACAATTGATTAAGACTAAACTGCGATGTGGCTCAGTCGCTCCAACTATTTTACAAAGTCACGTAATCATACCGGTCGATAGTATCCAGTAGTCCATGACTAACTTTCCATAAAAGGATTCAATTCAAAATCGACTGTCTGCATACTAAAGTACTGTCATAACCAAGTCTTTGGCTGTAACATGAATTGATAAGAATAGTGATTAACGTCAGTACAGAAGGATTGTTATTAGTACAGAGACCTTACCTTCATTGTCTTAATGTCAGCAACCTTATCCAAGAAGGCAATGACTAATGTGGAATATGCAATGTGTAGTGATCACTCAGTACAGTACACTAATTTAGTAGACGATGCACTGTCATGTCGGTACACGATGGACCAGATGTAGTTTAGCAGACTATGGTGAAGGAAATCTCACTCGATCAAGTCTCAACTCTTATTCTCCAAAACACGCGTAGAATGTTCCTTTGCATGTTTTACTCTGAACTCAGCTTCTAACTATATGCAACGTTCAAAGATGATTGCAATAATGTCAATTGAATCGTCTTCTTGCAGTGAGCCAAGAAAAGAGGAACAGTAAAGTGTAGAATATTCAGCATCAGCGTCGTGCAATATTGTCGGAATAGCAATACAGTATGACTAGATATGGATCACTCGTCAAAGACGCATTCTTCTGATGGTCCATGAAATAGAATGACATTGAATGTTATTTGAGTAGCAAAATCTATTTAATACAGATGAAACGTTCAATGGTTCTCAATAAACTTGTCATACAAAGCCTTGTGACGAAAAATATCCTATTCATGGACAACGAAATAAGTTCGATTTAATTATAAGTACCGTAGAAGTTATATGGTTGCAGTTATCATGACGTGCTACGATTTAGAACATAATACTGTAAATAGAAATTTGTTCACTTTCTTCCATCATAAAATTCAGCAAATTGGTGGATTATACGACAAACTGCCTGCGTCTCATCATCATACCAGCTATCGCCTACTACTGTTACTGGCAGTTAGCAGAATAATACTAATTTACCCTTAGTATTAATTTTTATTAGTATGATTATACAAAGTATCGAATGCTGGCTGATTGCAACGATATAAAAATAATAAAATAAAATCATTCTTTAAATAGGACCATTACGTTGACTACAGATACCACGGCCTTCTGTTTTCATAGTGTTCCTTCCACTTCAAAATGTCAATTTTATTGGTGATCGTCGATATTTTGAGGCGAAAGTCGTATTAATCGAATCCAAATCTGGCAATGCATAGGATGACGTCAAAGTTAACCTTAAATACTCCCAAATTCTTTCCACTGCCTATTTGCGTTTGTTGTTAAAAGCTGTATGTGTTCATTAAATACTCGTCCATTCATAGCCACGACTACAGTGTCAATAATAAGGCACTAAAATAATGATGCGATACAATTAGTTGACCCCAGAGAAGGTCAAATCTATTCCTTATCGTATGCCTACGATCTTTTATAACACTAATCTACCCATATCTGTACATTATTGACAGATATAATTAACAGTGGTTGATATTTGACTAGTATTGGCAAGAAGTTACTGCTATTTGTTGTAATTTATGATCATGGACGCAATAAAATATGCTATGAAATTCGCTCATTTGCGCAAGAAGATGCGATAATAAAGATTGTACATATCGTTTGGGCAATATCGAATCAGCTCCTATTTTTATTTCAATGCGTCAATCAATAGATTTAAATTATAAAAGTGCCGTATTTAAAGCGGCAAATTCACCGATAATTTCTCGCTCTCATCCATTAAGAGACGATGGCGAAATTTCACTACCTTATTAGATTTCGTCATTTCTATTTATGAGATTGCAACGAGGGCTTTTCCTGTGTTTTCCTTGTTTAAATTATTATTATACGTACAGTAGATGCGCCGCCACTTTATCATGCATAGTGAAATTTAACTAATAAACAATTCTATTCGGTGTAGTGCCAACTGGTATTCGTTTGTTTAATTAGATGCGGCATAGAGGAACGAAGAATGAAAAGATGTTAATTGATTTTCTTGATTGAATTTAAAGCATAAATAAGGATTGTATGAATAAAGATTATAGTGCAAAAGAAAGGAAGTGATGGCGTAGTTTTATAGTAATATGCATTTGTGATACTATTGTATGAGGGCTCGATATTGAAAATCAAATACAGTAATCACTACAATTGCATTTAATGTTTGCCTGAATTGGATTAGAATAAAAAGTAAATTATTTCCAATTATCTCTTACAGTGTTTATTACCATGTGATTATATAGTCTAGATTGAAATCAATAGAAAGACAACTTTGTGAGCATGGTAGTGTAACGGTTTGGATAGAATAAAGTATGTTAGTGGGCCGTGGCTGATGATAAAACGGTGAAGTACGGTATTCGCTCTTATGCCAAGTACTAGAACCGGGACTGACAGCTTATAGACTGTACCCAAATGTGTAAGTCGGTCTAAGATCAATAATTTACGAACCTGACTTAGTAGTAGTGAGGCTATTACATGCAGAGCACTCGATTTTTATCCGTTTTTGTTGTATTGGTTTAGGATGCGAGTGTAAAAGAACCTGATTTAATTAATTAATTCAAAAAATATGACCGCGATAAAATTGCTCATTAACGTCCGATATTTATATTTTACCAATTCGGTTAATATGTCAGGAATCAAGCTAATCTTTCAGTTGCACGTAGATAATGCTGTGTGTGATCACTTATCCCATCAGCTACGTTGATAAAATGGCGATTCAAATTTTATTAATAAAACTTTC
>NW_002060953.1:166285-170471 GCF_000150275.1 Trichoplax adhaerens | reverse complement strand
TCTGGTCTTTCAAACAATATACAGTATGCACTATTCGCTTTTGTCCAGTTATCTTCAACCTATAATTGCTGCAAGGTCAACATACAACATATACCCATATTTTTAAAATACTGCAACACTGTAATAATTGTTCGATGAGACCTTGACCAAAACGTATGATGGTTTATATTAATACAAACATACGCACGTCGATATTTTTCAAGAAGATTTTTCTCTCGAATGCATCAGTCCATGACATTTTTATTCTCGTCCATTAATCAAGCTGATATGAGTTCTTTCTTCCAAAGTTTTATTTACTCATTTCACAAAGAATATCAGATGATGTTCTGAAATTGAATTATTTTGTTATTGATTCTTATTCGTACTTAAATATTGCATATTTTAGCATTTTTATCTCATTGAGGTGACTTTATCTTTAAATAAACAGAGTATGAGCTGCGGCTTGCGTTAGTTCTAGAATCATTTTCAAATTGATTGCTGTATATATTATCGGCTCACATTTTTTCTTTTATAATTACTATACTGCTGTAATAGCCTATAGAATTGACGATAAATTTTAGTTTTATAGTCATCTTTTATTCGTTGTGTCGTCTCGTTCATCCATTTATATGATTGTTACGTAGCTTAAGGATCCAATCATGCATGTAACAGTTACTTTAATTTGGCTGTCTTAATTACAAGTTTACTCGTTCCGTATTTGGGCAAACAACATGCAGCAGTGAATAACTTGCATGTTTATCCATGCTATCTATGATATATTTCTAGGGATTTCTATAGATTACGATGGTATAGAGTTGTAGTTCACACATATATTTCTGCTTTTATATGGAGACCGGTCGTGGATGACAAGACGAAACTTTGTAAAAAAGTATTTTGAAACTACCCCAGTCTACTGGAGACTACCTAGTAACTACCGTAAAGCAGTCTGATTGTACTAAACATTTACGCTTAGTAATCATGTTACTTAGCTGATTTTGAAAGTAATAAAGCTTGGTTTTTAGATAATTTTTAGAGAATCTCTTAATAAAATAAAGATGAACTAAACCCTTACGGTTTTATTCTAATTTATTTTCATTATATATATCCGATGATAACAGAAAGTTGAGAAGTGTCATAAGATATTGGCTACCTAACACAATTAATCAATATTTGTACATCCTATCGATTCAATAATTTAAAATATAATTCCTGAATTGCAACATCTGTGTTCGATGTTTTGTGTTTACCTAGTTCTATTTTATCATAATTATATTTTATATGATAATAAGGCAATGATTTTATCGAAATGAAAATGTACGCATTTACACCGCAATAAATGCTTTACAATTTTCATCCTGCACACTAGTTCTGTTTAAGGTAATTGTCAAGGCACAAATCTAACACGAATAAAAGAATGTAGACCAAGTACTAGCGTATGGATTAATTTTCGCTTACGTAAATTGTAGTGACTGGTGTTTTATTTGAAGCTTGTTATTAACCACTTTTCATACTATTGTAATAAATTATTAGCTAGAGTCGATTGTTAATTTGAATGTAGACGAATAGAGAAATAATTACCAGTATATAAATTACTCGAAAGGCAAAAGCAGCTTAAACTGTGAAGGTCAACTATGTGAAGGTAGACTAAAAGTGTAGTTCTAGAATGCAACTACATGTGTGGTTTACTAATAATAACTTAAAAACAAAAAGCATATTACTTTATTTTCTACCTACATACGTAGATTGAGAGGGTATTCCGACTCTAGTAAATCGCTTTCGCAAGTGTTTACTCGTTGCTGCATAAATTATTGGATTAATAGCAGGACTACTCAGTGCCATGAGACATGCAATGGTCGTAAAATAGTTCAATGTCGTTGGTACTGGAGGGACCGAGGTATTATAGACGAAATCCTGTACATTAAGAACAATGTATGGCAGCCAAAAAAGGAAGTTAGTTCCAACAATTAAACCAGTGGTTCGAATCGATCGAGATAATTTGCTGTTTCGAGTTAAATCTTGCACAGTTTTCCGATATGCTACAGTAAAAATAACTAAGTAGCTCATACAGATTGTTACTATGTTGACTACCAAAAATATCGTCAGTATCCATGAAACTATAAAATTTTCTATTGGGTGATCGAAGGAGATACCGCAAATGAGTAAGACATAGAATTTACCAAGGCCAATTCTCTCAAAGCCAAGTAGCGGTAATATAGAAATAATACTCGGTATGAACCAAGTAAAAGTAGCGATAAAGGCACATTTAGATACAGTTATATGACTTTTGTAGCCAAAAGGATTAACAACTGCACTACATCGATCTACACTTATTATTGATGTTGCTGCTAACGAAGATAAGTACAAGAGTAACGTAAAAAATCCTTGAATTTGGCAAAGTAGGTATCCTAATGTCTTTGCAGCTAACGTAGATATTCCCAAAGGTAAAACAATAAGGCCAGTTAGAAAATCAACTACGGCTAAATTACAGATACATAAATTGTTCATATCGTGTAATCTTCGGCAGTTATATATCATTATTAAGTTACGCAAGTTGCCAAATATTGCTATAAAGCAGATAAATGAACAAGAAGTTACAGCCAAAATAAATCTCGGATCGTTTGGACTTAGCCTTTCCCAAGTTATGAAGCCGGGTTCTTTGCTAGCGTTGCTTGTCCATGTTGAATTTTGTGTTGTTATAGTAGCCATAATATCTATGAGAGTGGTATTGGTATAAGTATCGATTAAATTCCTAGGTGATAAATGGTTTAAAGAGTTCCTTCCATAAATTTTCAAAAGTGACACTATTTTGTAATGCAAGTATATTTATAGGTGTGTATAAAGATACTAAGGAAACATCATTATCAAATTGATGCTACTGTAAGCCACTGTTTGTTCAGAACTTGACTCGAGGGGTGAGCTTTTGGATGCATTTATTCCTCGAAAATGACATTTTATTGATTAATTATCTATGTAGTACTTTTCTATTAATTATAATTAGTCGTCTAGCAAAAAACCTATAAATAATTCAACTTGCATTGGATGGACTGATCTTTAAGAATTTCCAATAGGCCGGAAGACAGGTATTGATGGCGTTATTTTTAATTACATAAAGGTTTATTGCAGTTATTACACCTCAGTAGAGATACACGCATAAAAATTACCTATAATGCTGCATTCTTGATCGAATAAGAAATATCTTATACGATAGTGTTAAGTTATTATCTAGATAAGAGAATAATATATTAATAGCGTCGTTTCATTTTACTGTAATTATGAATTGTATATTTAGAGTATTGGAATAGCATATTAAGATTACTGTTATAACCAGAGTGAAAGAGATGAGTTTGAGAATTTGTTAAAAAAGATGTAGAGGTATCTAATAGATAGTGAGAATGGGTTTAGTAGCGAATACTAATCATAAAATTTCTGGGGGACTAAACGATGCGATATTACTACGATATTTTATATAAAGTAATTGGGTATGAAATTTCTTATTAATCTTTACCTGTAAAAATGCCTGAAGTATACGCTAAATACTGTAAATATCGTCAGAGCTTATATAGCATTCTCTAAAGTAATAAAAGATGTTCAAATTCATTCTTTTGAGGTTCAATTAGAGAATAATTTCTGTAATTATTTAAGTTATACTCATGAACATAGTTCACCTATTAATCTAGCAAAATAATAAGCACGTCAACATTATATTATAGTTGTTGCTACTTATACGACATGAATTCGTCTTTTTATTGATACAAATGTAAAACATCTAAGGGCATAACTATTATATGAATGATATCACACTATTATTATTAAAATACAAAAATTTAACAATGCTTTTGAGCAAATTAGAATCATCACTTTCAGTCTTGAACTACTGGATGGCATCAACTAGCCATTAGTATGGCATCAACTAGCCATTAGTATGCCAACAATAATGATGAATGGCTATAACATCGAATTTTAATATAAGTGACCTAACGGATTCAAGTTTAACAGTTCTCGTTAAATAATTCTTGCTTGCGATATACGTCCTAGCACGATCTGTCCTACTTCACTTCACTTGTATTTGATCAATTAGTTAGAATTATAGTACTTAGAACTCATAACTAGATTATTACTTAGCTAGTTAATACAAAGGAATCTTAAAATTTAAATGGCACTACAAGCCTATATACAGATACTTTATTTTAGCAATTTCTACGCGTAT
>NW_002060953.1:162993-165246 GCF_000150275.1 Trichoplax adhaerens | reverse complement strand
TCTAGTTATAGATGTTATCGCGACACTGATGTTAGATGATGGCTAATTACTATATTGGGAATTGTTGCTTACAGCACTTACATTCGCCAGTTTGTTAAGTATGGTACAAGATTATACATGACTTTATGTACTCTAACTGTGAAGATACCTAGCACCTTACAGTGTTAGACACTTATAGAAGAATAAGAATAATTTAAGTACATAAATTCGTACTATAAAACATGCTGACGATCTACTTAAGAAATGAGTCTTGTGTTTGGTGACTCAAATCTCATTGTAGGCAAATTTGTTACCTTAAACAGATTGAAAAAAAGTATTTCAGAACTACTAAGCCGAGCTTGTGATAGACCAGACTTCTTTGGAGCTCAAGAGAAGTTAGATTCGATACTAATTCCATTCTATTATTGCTTTACTATTCTTAAGTCTGTAATAAAAGCTTTTCTTTTAAATTTTATCTGTCTAAGACAATAATTTTGTAGGAAATAGACTAAATTAGATAAAATGTTTGTGAGATACTATTAATACAATTCGATATTCTACAGGTAATAAATAAACATTTTATGATTGGACTAATCACCCTAAAACTTATTGTAATTTGCTTTTCCGAATCAACAATAAATTCGCTGGTATTAGATTACATTACCTAACCCTAACCCTAACCCTAACCCTAATAATTATACTGATGACCATTTCAGGTATGTAATAAAATCAAACATTCTTAGAATTGTCATTTTTCGATATGAACATTTATCTTAAAAGGTGAGAGAATTTATTGCCAACATACTATTATATATTATTCAAGCCTCTACAGATTTAATGTTTGTTTTAACATTTGTAGAAATGAGTTGAAGGCGATTAAGTAAATGCTTGATAATGGATAGTTTATGTAGAAAGAATTTTGATTATAATTAATAATAACATCACGAGCTACTCATAATAAGACTCTATATAACAGTAAAATTTTTACTTAGTACATAGTCTATAAGGTAAATCATATTACGAAGATACCTACAATACGTTTGCGTTTACAAATAGGTATAACTAAATATTTTAAGCGGATATTACTACTTATATCTAAGAGTGTTTGTGACAGTGTTATATACTGTGTTAGAGTAGAAATATCTATGTTAGGATAATTCTGTTAGCCTATCCTTATTTAGTTAACTTCTAATTTGGATATATTGTGTTTTAATATAGCACTGACTTTTTATGACAGTGACACTTACACACATACTGAAATTAATAGTTATAATAGGGAATGCAAATCATCTACTTACAGTTCGAATCATTATGATTGTAAATTACTTGTGATAGGACATATAGTAATCTGACTATTCTGTATTAGTCATCAGATGTCTATGTTCGTAAATAATGTTGTCTATATTAAGGGAGCAGTAGCTAAAATTAATATCTAATTCTGTAAATGATTCCAAAGTTAATCGTACTAGCTATGACTCGTGAATTATTGAGGAAGAGTATATAGATGCAGTATATCGTGTAATAAAGTGGATTCTTAAACTTAGTGTTTAACGTAAAATATGAGGCGTTTAAGTCGTTGAGTAGTCTGCTAGTAGAGCAAAAGTGTTTGTGATAGTGCAGATATCGTTCCTTGATACGTGGTTCAAGGAATTGACTTATTGATCGTACATTACGTTATCTTGTTGCAAAGCTGTTTTGTGACACCGAATCAGGTTGATTTTAAAACAATTGATTTTCTCCATCATCTACTGCCCTTGAACTAGTCAGTTTCAGACGATTGAAGAAATATTAAACCGTTCAAAGATCATTTTAATTTAATGTAAAGTCGATTTCCGTTCAACGAATGATACCAATAATGTTAGCATATTGAATTGATCTTTGCTACATCTCCAGATAATGATAGAAATAACATAATTAGAAGATAGCCATTGGTTAGTTATTTCTATTGGATTATGTGATGACATATTATTTCCTTTACTAAATTTTTATTCTATTAAGATCCTATGATTCTTAAGCGACATTGACAGTATCTGTAAAACTCGATATTAAATTAAGAGATATTCATTTCTAATGACGACGTAAACAATCTAAAATAATTTTCGAAATATATGATGGAAAATATACTGCCAAAGTAACCACGTTGTTACGAAATAATACAGTTGTTGTAGACATAGTATCGATAAGATCTATCATATTGAATAAGCCTGTTTATTCAGTATATTTCTGCAGTTGTTCTGTAATGATGACGATTAAGTCCTAGATAGCATATCTAAG
>NW_002060953.1:152230-157132 GCF_000150275.1 Trichoplax adhaerens | reverse complement strand
TCGTATTATAGCTTTTGTGTAACGATGTACAATGTTAATTGATTATATTGATAGCTACGTTCGATATATTTAGGCTTCTAGTTATAGATGTTATCGCGACACTGATGTTAGATGATGGCTAATTACTATATTGGGAATTGTTGCTTACAGCACTTACATTCGCCAGTTTGTTAAGTATGGTACAAGATTATACATGACTTTATGTACTCTAATTGTGGAGATGCCTAGCACCTTATAGTGTTGGACACTTATAGAAGAATAAGAATAATTTAAGTACATAAATTCGTACTATAAAACATGCTGACGATCTACTTAAGAATGAGTCATCTGTTTGGTGACTCAAATCTCATTGTAGGCAAATTTGTTACCTTAAACAGATTGAAAGAAAGTATTTCAGAACTACTAAGCCGAGCTTGTGATAGACTAGACTTCTTTGGAGCTCAAGAGAAGTTAGATTCGATACTTATTCTATTCTATTATTGCTTTACTATTCTTAGCTCTGTAATAAAAGCTTTTCTTTAAAATTTTATCTGTCTAAGACAATAGTTTTGTAGGAAGTAGACTAAATTAGATAAAATGTTTGTGAGATACTATTAATACAATTCGATATTCCACGGGTAATAAATAAACATTTTATGATTGGACTAATCACCCTAAAACTTATTGTAATTTGCTTTTCCGAATCAACAATAAATTCGCTGGTATTAGATTACATTTCGGCAGATTAATTAATTTTCGTATTTAATGGACCGGTATTGAGTGCGGTGTACCGGAACAAAGATACTTCTGTTTAATTACTAAGAGCACCTGGATCAAAGATAAATAATAAGACTGTAGTATTCATCTGAACAGAGATCATATTAAGTTCTAAAATTGTCGCTTTAAATAAATTTTAACTTTCAAAAAGTAAGAGCCCATGAATTGTCTGCCACAAACAAGATCGATAGTAAAATAACTAGAAAGTCAAATATGCGAATCTTCTCCTCGAATCACGTATCAGGACATTACAAATCTATCTAAAAACACCTTGGAACACTTGAGTATACTTCTTAATATTATCAGCGATTTAACTCGGTTGACTTCGAGTTAAACGCTAAATTTAAGAATTAACTTTATTATTATAAAATATGTCGGCCTTTTATACGCTTCTGCAGTAATTAAAAGTTATCGCTAGTAAAAATGGCGTTATATATTAATAAATTAAATACAGTAGAAGTACGTAGATTCGTACTGCTTCGACTGGAATTAGGCTCTTAGTAAAATATATAAAATTTAGAATTAAGAAGGTCGCTTTATTAAAATGAAAAGAGGCTTTTATAGCCACGGAATGTCGATAGCATACATTCCAATTAAAAAGTAAATAGCATGAAATGAAAATGAAACGTGATTAAGCTTTTTCTGCCATTATTTGAGATTAATATCTATATTCAAGCTAATTATGAATTTCGAATAGGACTAAATTTCTAGAAATATTTAGAAAGCATCAAATGTTATGGTTTTAGTTAGCAATATAGCCTGTTAAAATGTTGTAAATCCGTGTCTCCTATATACAGTGATTCTAAATTAATGTACTAGTACATAACTGTATTGATTCCAGCAACTACAGTAGTAATTTAAAGTTAACTTCATCATGTAACATAGATTAGACCATTAAGCTTAATAAAGTAACTGTATGAATGATGGTATGATAAAATGGTAAGCTCGCAGGTCTGCTAATATTTATTTCGTGTTAGATCTTTGCTCAATTTTAATAACTTGAATTTTAAGTTGCTACATTACGAATCTAAGAGGTTCTATACCCAATTACCTAATTAATATGATGTAGATAACACAAAAAAACTATGGAAATATTTCGATCGAAGTGTTAGCAGTTCTGTTACTTTCCCTCAATCACAATAATAGTCAATTTCTGAGCGTAAGAAAAGTCTAATTTTATAATTAGAGAGCTCTCTTATATAGTCATGCACTAATTTACACATCCGACTGCAAAGGTTTTACAAGTTTTAGATAAAGCAGTTGTGACATTCATTAATTAATGCATCATCAATATTATAATTTTGTTGTGTGATGAATCATATGTTGACACCTAGCAACTAATTAACTAATATTAAATGTCATAGAAAGTGTGTTGTGATTCTGGCTATAATAAGTATGTAGACTGGGTTATTAATTAATTACTGTTTTTGTACCAACGAAGTTGGTGAGGATATATAAAGTCTCAAAGTTCTTAATTGAGAGTTAGTTACGTTAGTCGATGACAGATGGTTATCAGTTGCTA
The DNA here is from genome assembly GCF_000150275.1 of Trichoplax adhaerens. Classification (NCBI taxonomy): domain Eukaryota; kingdom Metazoa; phylum Placozoa; class Uniplacotomia; order Trichoplacea; family Trichoplacidae; genus Trichoplax; species Trichoplax adhaerens. Next base: position 154,854 of record NW_002060953.1, on the reverse strand, counting down.
GTCGTAATTGTAAGTTGTGCGTTCAATCGGACATTTTAATAAAATAGCTTCTAGAATAAAGTTTTGATCCTTAACGTGAGTAATCTATCGTCTAAGACTCGAATCTAAGTTTGGTTGATTAAAGAGTGCTTAGAGTTAGTTGCTTAGATAGTTAAGTCTACTTTAGAGGAAAGAATCCCGTTTAATTCTTGTGTTACAATCTCGGTTGTGACAGCAGTACTTCAGAATTCAGTCTGATTCACTTACTTCATATGGAAAACTATGAGACATCTTTAACAAGGATTTACTATACTTATTACAAAGATTTCAGGTTTCATAAATTCTCAGTAAATATCAATTAACAACTAACAATACAAATAACTTAGGTTACATTTCTTAATATTTTATATAGAAAGTAAGGATTGTGAGCTAGATATAAAACAGGAAAAAATTCATCTTTCTAAATCATGTATACGATTAAGAAGAAATTATATAGTTTTCACAGTTCTTTTAATAGTGATAACTTGTCGTCTATTGCTTTCGCGTTTATAAACTACAAGATTCTAATTCTTGTAGAAAGGATTTATTATTATAAGTCATGACTGAATATTATGATATTTCGAGATTACTTGGTTCTCGCTCGTGATAAATGCAAAAACTGTTTTCTCAGCTGATTTTCACTACAGGGTAAGCTTCTGTAATCTAGATCAATAGATTGACTTCTGTGATAATAAAATGAATAGAGAACGCTATTAGAAATAATTGCTAAAAATATCGTTAACGATTTACCTATTTGGTAAAATGCTTAATGACCAAACCATAAAAATAACGTAATGAATCGATTTGGTATTCAATAGGATTTTAGTTATGGCAATACATAAATAATATAAAGTTACTGACTTGTAGAGCTAAAGCAAAACAGCGATGGAATAAAAAATATTTATCAAACAAAGAATGGCAACGTAACCCTAGGTATATCCTGTCTATGAATTGTTTCTTAAGTGGAAATAGATTGCATAAAATAGATGATATTACCGACATGTTATACATCTCAACTTAACGCAAATTTAAGTTCGGTCTCTCTATCAAAGACTAGATGCTTTATAGCTAATATGAATAAAAAATTCAAGCTTTAAAGCCACTTTATCTCAGTCAGGCTATCCGCTAAAATAGTTTAAGCAAGTCCCTTTATTAATTTATAAGTTATAGATGAATCAATGTGTATACAGTTATCCTGGAAAGATAGATATCAATATATTACGATATTTTTTAAGTTGTCACAATAGCTATTGTACAATGTTGTATAAGCAAGTACTTGCGTACAATATAGTTAAAGTCGATATCACGATAGGCGCTTAGCTTAGTTGTTATGAAGGTAAGGCATTTTAATGAAGCTGTTAAATAGATGAAAAGGCTCGAGAAAATCTGATTTAAATATAATCGGCTTCATTTTTTCAATAATATTTTAAGGCAGCTATATTCATAATATTTACATAAATTAAAGCTATCGCTTCTACAAAAGATCCAAAGAGTGTTAAAATTGATGATAGGGTGTAGAAAGCTTTACATGTGTTTAACATCTATTAGAAGTAGTAAAGATGCAATCTTGTTTATTGTATATCATTACCTAATCGTATTTCGTATAAATCAATAAGTTGCTGGAATATATGCCGGAAATTATTCAATACCTACTTGTATATATGATGTATATCGTTAGGAAATATGTAGGTTGCCTAATATTCTAAAATCATATTAGAGATGGTCTGCTTATTAAACAATTATTTATGTGCCAGCTATAACTATTTCTGACTATTATTAAAATTATTTTATCGTAGTATTACTATAATACGACTTTTGAAGTTGTAGTACACTCATATATATTTTTTAAAGAAATGCAATAGTAAATTTACCTGCGGTGCATGTATAGGCAACAAAGATATCTTTCTTATATTAAACATTACATTTCGGACGTTACAGTACAAGGTAGTGGATTAATGTTTTACCATCAGAAACTAAAATGCTTTTACGCTCATTTTGTAAAAAATGCTGTATTAAATTAAGTTAAGTATTAAGAAAGAAATTTTAGAGAACATTATACTTTTACGATAATCATATAGCTTGCCCATTATTGGTCTTAATCGTTATTTTCGTACTCTTATTCGGTACCGACGCCAAACTTAATATAAATGTCAGTCAAATATTCCCTTCATCTACTTACGGTAACTTCAAATTTTTTCAGCATCATAGTTGTTAAATATTTAATATTTAGAAGTAAAATAGATATATAAGTATGTTTTCTATTAATTGAAAAAATAAGTATCACCGTATTGGCAAGCATATTTTTCAGCAAAGGCAAACTTATATACTTTAAATCCGGTTTTAGAATTAGGACATTACATTCGAAATCGTTTTAAACATTGTCAGATATTTAGTTAAATCAAATTATCTGGATTTAAAGCTCGAATTAAGCTTTACTACAATAAAACCTACCGTAACTATATTTAAAACAAACTATTAACTAGAAGCACTCCCGATCTACTCGTTGCATACGCTAATAAATCCCTAGCGCATGACCTATTTAGTAATGGTAGTAACATTATTACGCTTCCACGCTCTAAGAACGGGCATTAAATTACCATATTTAC
>NW_002060953.1:147709-149719 GCF_000150275.1 Trichoplax adhaerens | reverse complement strand
CGACGTAAACAATCTAAATAATTTTCGAAATATATGATGGAAAATATACTGCCAAAGTAATCACGTACTAAATTTATTAATTAGGGACCATTTACACATTGCTCCATAAAACTTTGGATGGATGTCCAGAAATCAATTACTTTCTATATTGATTGAGGCTTGGATGAAAAATAAATTGTGTGTGGATTTACTTTTTTAAAGAAAGCAATAAGACTAAAATTTGTCGCAATGCTCATCATCTCATCTACAGAGTACCGTACTAATAGCTTACAGCAAATGGACCTACTAATAACTACTGGAATTTCATAAGTGATCCGTTGTTAAAGCAATTTATTATCAATTAAGGTACAAAAATTAGCCAGTAAAGATGCAGGACTAGACTCAAATTAAAATACTTTGGTTATTTGGTTTATTAATTTATTTAACTACATTAATTTACAAGTTGTTAACGCAAGAAATTTGTCATTTTTAACCGTAGAATTATCGTAACAAGTGTGGATAGGATAACGCGATCGTTTAATTAAAGCACTCCTCAAGCTATTTAGATCGTAGGACTACTATTCATATATCGATAGATTTTATAAAGTCATGTAGATATCTGCTAGAACAGTATTTAATACTTTAGAGCTACAACTAAATTCTTACTCTTCTTACCTGATTTGCCGACACATTTTTTACCAACTGTGCATAATTTATAGTCGGTTATTTCTTCATCCAATTCAGATAATTGAATTTTCTTAGCGTGATGATGTTCTTCTGTTGCTGGTAAGCCAACGTGAAGGCTAGCTGTAGGCAGCGAATAGGTTCTGTCTCTGATTGGCATGATGATTTTGATAATGTCAAATTAGTACTGGGTAACTGATCCAAGTAAAAGAATTTCAGTCTTATAATATCATTAAATCTTGATCAAAAAGTCTGAATCTTGTCTCTTGATACGATCAAAATGGTAAGTAAGTCGGTAAGTTCTGGCCAGCAGATTATTGCTAGACTAAAGTATCAAATAGTATTTCTACAGGTTAAAAAACAGAGAGCAATTGATAGCTTCGTTACTTAGCTAGGTGAATTAGAATGCTTAGCTAACAGCCAATAATGGGTAAATTTATAGCTTTTGAATCAATGTATATGACTAACAAATAGCATTGTTTCGGCGGAACCTTCCATTAATTATCAACTTAACTTGGAATTTTTGTTTGTTATTCTCGTTGCGTGTGTCACAACAATAGAAGTAGAATAAATACAATTAACAGACTATCATGAAAGACATTATTTTATGGTATTTCTCAGATATATTGTAGATATAGAGATTGTATTAAAGAGTCTGTAGAGGTTTATAGACAAATGGTACACGGGACGGGAGTGGGCACGTGAGGAATAAAAGACAGATATATTTGATTATTTAATCGGCATCTAATTTGCGTTATATTATATCATGAATATTTTATCATATTAGCTTTATAGGCATTACATGCCGTAAATTGATACAAATGATTGATGATAGCGCAATCATAGCCGACTACGACTGGATCAGTGGATCCATGAAGCTTATTAAAAATTAAATACTTTTGCTGGCTTAACGCTACTTGAAAATGACATGACGTAATATCATACATAAATGATGTCTGCGTTCATAGATCAAAGATCGATCTATAGACAAGATTGAAGAGAAATAAAATTTTAATATCACTAAAACTGTATATGCAGGCTGATTTAAATTATTTGATAGGGTAAGCTTTGATTGGCATTCCTAAGTCAATATCAAAGGGGAAAAATTTAAACAACATCCATATCGCCATCGTACAAATTGATCACGGCATGTTTTTGCTGATTAAATTAGCTATCGACAAATTAACGAAGATAAAGTCAACAAGATAAAAAAGGAGACAGATGCAGTCAAAAATTTTAGATACCCATGCAAAACTGGCTAGACTATAACTTAACAAACAACAATGTAATTTAGTGTTGATAGAAGTTAATCAGTAGTCATCATGATTCGGTCGGAAAATGATGAGG
>NW_002060953.1:119360-120290 GCF_000150275.1 Trichoplax adhaerens | reverse complement strand
ACTAGCTGCAGAAATTTGTCTTTTGCACGCATATTATGGGTCAGAATATATGCATAGGCTGATCTGGTTGCAGTGTTTGCTGATAGTATAAGATACTTCGACTAAAGTTCTAACTACGTACAGTACCTAAAATTAAGTTTATCACTTAACATTATCTTTGTTAACTTTCAGTGATAAATATCCAGTACGATCAAATAGTAATATGAGTAGAGAAGAGATTTACTAGCGAATGGATCTGAAATGTATATCTGTATCTCGATATAATGTTTAGTGAGCCACAGATTTAAAATTGTTATAATTGAAATTATAAAGCCTAATAAGACCATCATTTGAGTTTATATATTTTAATACAGTACCAATTTTATAAAGTACTGGGGCCAACTATTCTATCATTTGCGAAGAGTACTTGTTTTTTTCTTACGGTTTCAAAATTTTTTAATTTATGGGTTGGCTGCATGGCCAGATTTGAGGTTTTAGAACATCACCAATTATTTAAGATATGATACTAAATCATATACAGCTTTACTTTCTACATTGATTAAAAAATTTCTAACGAGGTCAGATTAACTTAACGTACTGAAACTTTTTATTCGGAAATGCAACACAAATTTGCAATGCAAATCCTTCCTTTACTTGGAATAGAGCACTGTTTTGGACTTAGCTTTATCTTTTTCTTCCCAGGAAATATTAACAAAAGTAAGTTAAATCCATAAATAATATATTGCAATAATTTTTTTTATTGTAATAGCACGGTAAGTGTACTTTTAGGCCTCTCGATTTAGAAAATATGAAAAAGACTACGGTACCTTTACCAGCGTCTATTTAGTTTGACATCCTGGATACAAAACTCCAAATTTACCCTTTGGTTCCGGCCTTCTTTAATAAATTATAGCAATGTATAGTAAAGTCGTGATCTCTTAAAGTATGTTT
>NW_002060953.1:80201-119310 GCF_000150275.1 Trichoplax adhaerens | reverse complement strand
ATACTGTAGTATCAATTCTGTGAAATTCTATAGTAGAGTCAATTATGATCAAATAAAGCGAGCCATCTAGCTACAGTATACAGTTAGGCAATTAAAATGGGTGTAAGACAGTGTAATGTCTTACACCCATTTTAATTGCCTAACTGTATACTGTTACCTAACTGTATTCTAAGTTGATGATATATTTAGTAATGTCTACCGTAGGTGTTGTATTCAACATGTGATAGATATTCTCGTTAGAAGCTTAAGTATTAAATATAGCTAGCTTAGTAACTGTAATCCTTTTGAAGAGGAGCGCTACAGTGCTCACGCTAGAGCTTCACATGAAAGGTTAAACTATCCTGTATTTGAGTGTCACGGTACGCCGTTACTAATTAAGTAACTGTAAATTAATGAATGCTTATGAATAGATAAGATAAGGTTATGTGCTATGTTTTAATGCGCTTGTAGCTGATAATAGGATGGTAGAAATGAGATAAAAATAGAAGTTGTTAGCAGTTAATTTACTGTAGGTTTATAAGGTGTGTTAATCTCTAAAAATTGAGCTGTATATGGACGAAGGTCAAGCGTCTTAACACCTGATAACTTGTAGCTATCTAAGTCTGAGAATATCGACATGTATATTTAGTAATGGTATTATACTAATTAATGTAACTTGTAAAGCATGAATTCTCACTCGTTAATATTGGAATTCACTGTAGAAACCTATTTAAGCGCGTGTGTTTGTAGAATAAAGTAAGTAAATTGCTCAAGAAACGGCTAGACTCATATCGTGAAGAATAGTGTAATAATTAGTCAGTTGTCTGTGGAGATCAGCCGAGAAATCGAGTTCTCAAATACTTATCTCATAGAAACTGAAAGTACTGGGAGAAATAGCCCAAGTTTTAAGTAACTACACTAGAGTTCTTTACTTTCCTTTGCCACAAGTGAGGGTTGGGACATTGAGATGCTAATACTGAAGTGTGTAGTAAGTAATGTGCTAAGACTGTAAACGCGGAAAGGTATATAAGCGAGTAGTTTAGTATAGTAAGATAGTTCTTTCTCGTTAGAGGTCCTCAGCTAATCGATTACGTTGTATCTTCGTAAAGGAGGTTTTGTTCAATAAATCTTAATTTTCTAAAGTTTTGAAGATTCTTGATCAACCTCACGACGGGTAATGACATCAGCTACACGATCACGTAGTATCTTATACCAATTAATTTATCGTAGTGAAATCGTTTATTACTCAAGCATTCTATATAATATAGGTCCGTGTTTCGAATCTATTCTTATAATTGCTGCATATTTTATATAGGTATTGTTAAGAATTATAATATCCGCAGTCTTAACAAAGGGCTTGTTCTCTTAATGGACTTTTCTCGATCTTTGGCATATATGCGTCATTATCACAACTTTATTACAGACTTTATTGATTTTTAAGATGCTAAGGTCTGCTTGATAACCTTCAATAAATAGAATCTTACAAAGTATATAGAAACTAGTTCGTATATTATATATTAGGCTTCATCTCTTAACGTCATGTTCAGCATGATGACGAGGGTGATATGAAAATGATATCATTTGGCGAACTTGAAGAGGAATTTGGTTTACAAGAAATTTATTTCGACTGTATAAGATAAGATGAAAGGAGATAATAAAGAAAAGCTGAACGGCCATCATTTGGATGATCATTTATTACGATAATTTAAATGGCGTCAACGTGATATTAGCTCTCAGAGTAATTTTGTAATATGTGTCTTTCAAGATTTTATTTACCGATATTGATTATTATTATTTATAATAACCTTTAATCTTAGATTGTATTCTGGCACACTGATAATTCTATGTTTTATTTTATTCGTCATGTTATAATTACAGTTAAAACTTTATCTTATGTATTGACGAATACATTTACCTATCAGAAATAGGTATAAATAAGATATTTATTAAGTTATTGTCAAATGTAAGAAAAATAGCATAATAATTGATTAAGACTAAACTGCGTTGTGGCTCAGTCGCTCCAACTATTTTACAAAGTCACGTAATCATACCGGTCGATAGTATCCAGTAGTCCATGACTAACTTTCCATAAAAGGATTCAATTCAAAATCGACTGTCTGTATACTAAAGTACTGTCATAACCAAGTCTTTGGCTGTAACATGAATTGATAAGAATAGTGATTAACGTCAGTACAGAAGGATTGATATTAGTACAGAGACCTTATCTTCATTGTCTTAATGTCAGCAACCTTATCCAAGAAGGCAATGACTAATGTGGAATATGCAATGTGTAGTGATCACTCAGTACAGTACACTAATTTAGTAGACGATGCACTGTCATGTCGGTACACGATGGACCAGATGTAGTTTAGCAGACTATGGTGTAGGAAATCTCACTCGATCAAGTCTCAACTCTTATTCTCTAAAACACGCGTAGAATGTTCTTTTGCATGTTTTACTCTGAACTCAGCTTCTAACTATATGCAACGTTCAAAGATGATTGCAATAATGTCAATTGAATCGTTTTCTTGCAGTGAGCCAAGAAAAGAGGAACAGTAAAGTGTTGAATATTCAGCATCAGCGTCGTGCAGTTTTGTCGGAATAGCAATACAGTATGACTAGATATGGATCACTCGTCAAAGACGCATTTTTCTGATGGTCCATGAAATAGAATGACATTGAATGTTATTTGAGTAGCAAAATCTATTTACTACAAATGAAACATTCAATGGTTCTCAATAAACTTGTCATACAAAGCCTTGTGACGAAAAATATCCTATTCATGGACAACGAAATAAGTTCGATTTAATTATAAGTACCGTAGAAGTAACATGGTTGCAGTTAACATGACGTATTACGATTTAGAACATAATACTGTAAATAGAAAATTTGTTCACTTTCTTCCATCATAAAATTCAGCAAATTGGTGGATTATACGACAAACTGCCTGCGTCTCATCATCATACCAGCTATCGTCTACTACTGTTACTGGCAGTTAGCAGAATAATATTAATTTACCCTTAGTATTAATTTTTATTTATATGCTTTGTTACGATGCGAAAGCTCGTCCTAATTATTAAGTAATATTAATTATTGTTTGTGAGGATTGACGTTTTATTAATTATCATTTCTTCATATAATCTGTTAAAGAAAATGTTAAAGCGCTTTACTCAAGATAAACCAAAAACTTGGGATACTTATCTCCCATATCTGTTGTTTGCTTATCGCGAAGTTCCGCAAGAATCTACTGGATTCTCGCCCTTCAAATTGGTTTATGGAAGAAAAGTTAGAGGCTTATTGGATCTAGTTAAAGAACAATGGGTTGAAAAATCAGAAGATCAAAAAATTCCGTTACGATATTTTCGTGACCTGCAAGAAATAATTCAAGCCCAATTAAAGCAATGATTGGTTAAAACTCCCGTCCTATGTGTGATTGACGAAGAATTGCCTCGTAAGTCTCCAAACTGACGCTTCAAACGAAGGACTTGAAGTTGTTTTATCTCAACTACATCATGGCATAGAACATCCAGTCGCGTACGCAAGCCGACAATTATGAAGAAATGATAATTAATAAAACGTCAATCTACACAAACAATATTTAATATTACTTAATAATTAGGACGAGCTGACGCATCGTAACAGATTATGCAAAGTATCGAATGCTGGCTGATTGCAATCATATAAAAATAATAAAATAAAATGATTATTTGAATAGGACCATTACATTGACTACAGATACCACGGCCATCTGTTTTCATAGTTTTCTTTCAACTTCAAAATGTCAATTTTATTGGTGATCGTCGATATTTTGAGGCGAAAGTCGTATTAATCGAATCCAAATCTGGCAATGCATAGGATGACATCAAAATTAACCTTAAATACTCCAAGTTCTTTCCACTGCCTATTTCCGTTTGTTGTAAAAGCTGCATGCGTTCATTAAATACTCGTCCATTCGTAGCCACGACTACAGTGTCAATAATAAGGCACTAAAATAATGATGCGATACAATTAGTTGACCCCAGAGAAGGTCAAATCTATTCCTTGTCGTATGCCTACGATCGTTTTTCATAACATTAATCTACCCATATCTGTACATTATTGACAGATACAATTAACAGTGGTTGATACTTGACTAGTATTGGCAAGAACTTACTACTATTCGTTGTAATTTATGATCACGGACGCAATAAAATATGCTATGAAATTCGATCATTTGCGCAAGAGGATGCGATAATAAAGATTGTACATATCGTTTGGGCAACGTTGAATCAGCTTCTATTTTTATTTCAATGTGTCAATCAGTAGATTTAAATTATAAAAGTGCCGTATTTAAAACGGCCAATTCGCCGATGATTTCACACACTCATCCATTAAGAAACGATGACGAAATTTCACTACCTTGTTAGATTTCGCCATTTCTATTTATGAAATTGCAACGTGGGCTTTTCCTGTGTTTTCCTTGATTTAAATTATTATTATACGTACAGTAGATGCGCTGCCACTTTATCGTGCGTAGTGACATTTTCAACTAACAAACAATTCTATTCGGTGTGGTGCCAACTGGTATTCGTTTGTTTAATTAGATACGGCATAGAGGAATGAAGAATGAAAAGATGTTAATTGACTTTCTTAATTGATTTTAAAGCGGAAATAAGGATTGTATGAATAAAGATTATAGTGCAAAAGAAAGGAAGTGATGGCGTAGTTTCATAATAATATTCACTTGTTATACTATTGTATGAGGGCTCGATATTGAAGAGCAAATACAGTAATCACTACAATTGTTTTCAATGTTTGCCTGAATTGGGCTAGGATAAAAAGTAAATTATTTCTACAGACTATTTCAAATTATCTCTTAAAGTGTTTATTACCATGTGATTATGTAACCTAGATTGAAATCAATAGAAAGACAGCTTTGTGAGCATGGTAGTGTAACGGTTTGGATAGAATAAAGTATGTTAGTGGGCCGTGGCTGATGATAAAACGGTGAAGTACGGTATTCGCTCTTATGCCAAGTACTAGAACCGGGACTGACAGCTTATAGACTGCACCCAAATGTGTAAGTCGGTCTAAGATCAATAATTTACGAACCTAACATAGTAGTAGTGAGGCTATTACAAGCAGAGCACTCGATTTTTATCCGTTTTTGTTGTATTGGTTTAGGATACGAGTGTAAAAGAACCTGGTTTAATTAATTCAAAAAATATGACCGCGATAAAATTGCTCATTAACGTCCGATATTTATATTTTACCAATTCGGTTAATATGTCAGGAATCAAGCTAATCTTTCAGTTGCACGTAGATAATGCTGTGTGTGATCACTTATCCCATCAGCTACGTTGATAAAATGGCGATTCAAAATTTTATTAATAAAAACTTTCGAGATTACGATATAGTAATGTCAGGCAGAGGAGATCTTGATTTACTCCAATAATTTCATAGTGGAAAATGTATAAGAAAAAATAAAAATCGTTCCGATATAGAAAATGATCTTAACAATGGCCGCAATAGTAAAATAGTTATAAAGTAGTGATATATTTAATAGCAGTCCAAAAAGTACATATGTGCAAACTCGCGAGTGAGATATTTTACTCGTCTTTCAAAACAATATACAGTATGCACTATTCGCTTTTGTCCAGTTATCTTCAACCTATAATTACTGCAAGGTCAACATACAACATATACCCATATTTTTAAAATACTGCAACACTGTAATAATTGTTCGATGAGACCTTGACCAAAATGTATGATGGTTTATATTAATACAAATATACGCACGTCGATATTTTATGAGAAGATTTTTCTCTCGAATGCATCAGTCCATGACATTTTTATTCTCGTCCATTAATCAAGCTGATATGAGTTCTTTCTTCCAAAATTTTATTTACTCATTTCACGAAAGAATATCAGATGATGTTCTGAAATTGAATCGTTTTGTTATTGATTCTTATTCGTACTGAAATATTGCATATTTTAGCATTTTTATCTCATTGAGGTGACTTTATCTTGAAATAAACAATTGACGATAAATTTTAGTTTTATAGTCATCTTTTATTCGTTGTGTCGTCTCGTTCATCCATTAATATGGTTGTTACGTAGCTTAAGGCTCCAATCATGCATGTAACAGTTTCTTTACTTTAATTTGGCTGTTTTAATTACAAGTTTGCTCGTTTTGTATTTGGGCAAACAACATGTAGCAGTTAATAGCTTGCATGTTTATCCATGCTATCTATGATATATTTCTAGGGATTTCTATGAATTACGATAGTATAGAGTTGTAGTTCACACATATATTTCTGCTTTTATATGGAGACCGGTCGTGGATGACAAGACGAAACTTTGTAAAAAAGTAATTTGAAACTACCCCAGTCTACTAGCGACTACCTAGTAACTACCGTAAAGTAGACTGATTGTACTAAACATTTACGCTTAGTAATCATGTTACTTAGCTGATTTTGAAAGTAATAAAGCTTGGTTTTTAGATAATTTTTAGAGAATCTCTTAATAAATAAAGATGAACTAAACCCTTACGGTTTCATTCTAATTTATTTTCATTATATATATCCGTTGATAACAGAAAGTTGAGAAGTGTCATAAGATATTGGCTACCTAACACAATTAATCAATATTTGTACATCCTATCGATTCAATAATTTAAAATATAATTCCTGAATTGCAACATCTGTGTTCGATGTTTTGTGTTTACCTAGTTCTATTTTATCATAATTATATTTTATATGATAATAAGGCAATGATTTTATCGAAATGAAAATGTACGCATTTACACCGCAATAAATGCTTTACAATTTTCATCCTGCACACTAGTTCTGTTTAAGGTAATTGTCAAGGCACAAATCTAACACGAATAAAAGAACGTAGACTAAGTACTAGCGTATGGATTAATTTTCGCTTACGTAAATTGTAGTGACTGGTGTTTTATTTGAAGCTTGTTATTAACCACTTTTCATACTATTGTAATAAATTATTAGCTAGAGTCGATTGTTAATTTGAATGTAGACGAATAGAGAAATAATTACCAGTATATAAATTACTCGAAAGGCAAAAGCAGCTTAAACTGTGAAGGTCAACTGTGTGAAGGTAGACTAAAAGTGTAGTTCTAGAATGCAACTACATGTGTGGTTTACTAATAATAACTTAAAAATAAAAAGCATATTACTTTATTTTCTACCTACATACGTAGATTGAGAGGGTATTCCGACTCTAGTAAATCGCTTTCGCAAGTGTTTACTCGTTGCTGCATAAATTATTGGATTAATAGCAGGACTACTTAGTGACATAAGACATGCAATGACCGTAAAATAGTTCAATGTCGTTGGTATTAGAGGGACCGAGGTATTATAGACGAAATCCTGTACATTAAGAACAATGTATGGCAGCCAAAAAAGGAAGTTAGTTCCAACAATTAAACCAGTGGTTCGAATCGATCGAGATAATTTGCTGTTTCGAGTTAAATCTTGCACAGTTTTCCGATATGCTACAGTAAAAATAACTAAGTAGCTCATACAGATTGTTACTATGTTGACTACCAAAAATATCGTCAGTATCCATGAAACTATAAAATTTTCTATTGGGTGATCAAATGAGATACCACAAAGAAGTAAGACATAGAATTTACCAAGGCCAATTCTCTCAAGGCCAAGTAGCGGTAATATAGAAATAATACTCGGTATGAACCAAGTAAAAGTAGCGATAAAGGCACATTTAGATACAGTTATATGACTTTTGTAGCCAAAAGGATTAACAACTGCACTACATCGATCTACACTTATTATTGATGTTGCTGCTAACGAAGATAAGTACAAGAGTAACGTAAAAAATCCTTGAATTTGGCAAAGTAGGTATCCTAATGTCTTTGCAGCTAACGTAGATATTCCCAAAGGTAAAACAATAAGGCCAGTTAGAAAATCAACTACGGCTAAATTACAGATACATAAATTGTTCATATCGTGTAATCTTCGGCAGTTATATATCATTATTAAGTTACGCAAGTTGCCAAATATTGCTATAAAGCAGATAAATGAACAAGAAGTTACAGCCAAAATAAATCTCGGATCGTTTGGACTTAGCCTTTCCCAAGTTATGAAGCCGGGTTCTTTGCTAGCGTTGCTTGTCCATGTTGAATTTTGTGTTGTTATAGTAGCCATAATATCTATGAGAGTGGTATTGGTATAAGTATCGATTAAATTCCTAGGGGTGATAAATGGTTTAAAGAGTTCCTTCCATAAATTTTCAAAAGTGACACTATTTTGTAATGCAAGTATATTTATAGGTGTGCATAAAGATACTAAGGAAACATCATTATCAAATTGATGCTACTGTAAGCCACTGTTTGTTCAGAACTTGACTCGAGGGGTGAGCTTTTGGATGCATTTATTCCTCGAAAATGACATTTTATTGATTAATTATCTATGTAGTACTTTTCTATTAATTATAATTAGTCGTCTAACAAAAAACCTATAAATAATTCAACTTGCATTGGATGGACTGATCTTTAAGAATTTCCAATAGGCCGGAAGACAGGTATTGATGGCGTTATTTTTAATTACATAAAGGTTTATTGCAGTTATTACACCTCAGTAGAGATACACGCATAAAAATTACCTATAATACTGTATTCTTGATCGAATAAGAAATATCTTATACGATAGTGTTAAGTTATTATCTAGATAAGAGAATAATATATTAATAGCGTCGTTTCATTTTACTGTAATTATGAATTGTATATTTAGAGTATTGGAATAGCATATTAAGATTACTGTTATAACCAGAGTGAAAGAGATGAGTTTGAGAATTTGTTAAAAAAGATGTAGAGGTATCTAATAGATAGTGAGAATGGGTTTAGTAGCGAATACTAATCATAAAATTTCTGGGGGACTAAACGATGCGATATTACTACGATATTTTATATAAAGTAATTGGGTATGAAATTTCTTATTAATCTTTACCTGTAAAAATGCCTGAAGTATACGCTAAATACTGTAAATATCGTCAGAGCTTATATAGCATTCTCTAAAGTAATAAAAGATGTTCAAATTCATTCTTTTGAGGTTCAATTAGAGAATAATTTCTGTAATTATTTAAGTTATACTCATGAACATAGTTCACCTATTAATCTAGCAAAATAATAAGCACGTCAACATTATATTATAGTTGTTGCTACTTATACGACATGAATTCGTCTTTTTATTGATACAAATGTAAAACATCTAAGGGCATAACTATTATATGAATGATATCACACTATTATTATTAAAATACAAAAATTTAACAATGCTTTTGAGCAAATTAGAATCATCACTTTCAGTCTTGAACTACTGGATGGCATCAACTAGCCATTAGTATGGCATCAACTAGCCATTAGTATGCCAACAATAATGATGAATGGCTATAACATCGAATTTTAATATAAGTGACCTAACGGATTCAAGTTTAACAGTTCTCGTTAAATAATTCTTGCTTGCGATATACGTCCTAGCACGATCTGTCCTACTTCACTTCACTTGTATTTGATCAATTAGTTAGAATTATAGTACTTAGAACTCATAACTAGATTATTACTTAGCTAGTTAATACAAAAGGAATCTTAAAATTTAAATGGCACTACAAGCCTATATACAGATACTTTATTTTAGCAATTTCTACGCGTATTCTAGCAGTTGAAATCTGAACGAACTTAAAGCTTGATTGCATTTATTTTATTAAAGCCTCGAAGTGTTACATTAAAATTCTAGCTGACAATCTAAACTGTAATTAATGGTTTACGTGGCTTCAAAACTTTAGCGCCAGAAAATCCTATTTAACTATGTACCAGCTAAATTACAAAACTCATTTTCTAGGAGCAGTCTCATTTATTGTAGTAAAGAAATTAATTACTTTATAAGTTCTTAAAATATATAATAGTTTCGAACAGAATTTCTTTGTTATAGAAAAAGCTTCTGGTAAACACAACAAGTAAATAATAGATACTGCAGCTCAGTAACTTTTCATAATTACTAGCAGGTATGATTAATTCATAATACGAGAAAATGTACAAATTACAGGGTAATAGTCTAGATTAGAAAATTTCTTCTACCCCACTTTTAATCTGATTAGCTTAAACCTGGATCTCTTGAGAATGCACTTATACAGCTCGAACTTTTAGTTTAAAATAAATTTTATCATAATTGATACCAAATTTAACTCCGTTAGAGTGCTACGAGTGACAAGATTTCATAAAATTGACAAGATAGCAATTGAAATTTAATCGAATCAGATCGGTATTACTCCTACTGTAACGACTTTGCGAGCACGTATATTCTAAGAATAAATAGTCATTAATCATTATTTTACCTAGTTATTTAAATAATACAGTAATAAAGCTATACCTCATGATTTATGATTATTTCGACTGATCTTACATACTAAATTGCGATACAACAGTACTAGCCTTCTGATATTGATGTGCAGGTTTACTTAGCCATCCAGAGATTTGATTAAAGATAACAGATTATATTGGTGTATCAGACAACGATCAATTCAGCTTATAGGATGCTTAAGTCCATAAGTTTAGATATGTGAAGATCTATCTCTATCTAAATATGGCTATTAGGTAGAAGATACGGTATTTTATTAGCCTGAAAATTATAAGAGTAATTTTAATTTATAGTAATTAGCGCAGTCTCATCAAGAATGACGATAAAATTCAATAAAATTGAAGTTGAATAATGCTGATAATTATCGAACTGATAGTTTTGATATAGCGATATACACCATATTTGATTGTGTCGATAGCTACGTTTGATGTATTGAGGCTTTTAGTAATGGTGATCATTGTGAGAATAATGCTGATAATTATCGTATTAATAGCTTTTGCATAGCGATATACAGCGTATATTGATTATGTCGATAGCTACGTTCGATATATTTAGGCTTCTAGTTATAGATGTTATCGCGACACTGATGTTAGATGATGGCTAATTACTATATTGGGAATTGTTGCTTACAGCACTTACATTCGCCAGTTTGTTAAGTATGGTACAAGATTATACATGACTTTATGTACTCTAATTGTGGAGATACCTAGCACCTTATAGTGTTGGACACTTATAGAAGAATAAGAATAATTTAAGTACATAAATTCGTACTATAAAACATGCTGACGATCTACTTAAGAAATGAGTCTTGTGTTTGGTGACTCAAATCTCATTGTAGGCAAATTTGTTACCTTAAACAGATTGAAAGAAAGTATTTCAGAACTACTAAGCTGAGCTTGCGATAGACTAGACTTCTTTGGAGCTCAAGGTACATTAGATTCGATACTTATTCTATTCTATTATTGCTTTACTATTCTTAAGTCTGTAATGAAAGCTTTTCTTTTAAATTTTATCTGTCTAAGACAATAATTTTGTAGGAAATAGACTAAATTAGATAAAATGTTTGTGAGATACTATTATTACAATTCGATATTCTACAGGTAATAAATAAACATTTTATGATTGGACTAATCACCCTAAAACTTATTGTAATTTGCTTTTCCGAATCAACAATAAATTCGCTGGTATTAGATTACATTTCGGCAGATTAATTAATTTTCGTATTTAATGGACCGGTATTCAGTGCGGTGTACCGGAACAAAGATACTTCTGTTTAATTACTAAGAGCACCTGGATCAAAGATAAATAATAAGACAGTAGTATTCATCTGAACAGAGATCATATTAAGTGTTAAAATTGTCGCTTTAAATATATTTTAACTTTCAAAAAGTAAAAGCTCATGAATTGTCTGCCACAAACAAGATCGATAGTAAAATAACTAGAAAGTCAAATATACGAATCTTCTTCCCGAATCACGTATCAGGACATTACAAATCTATCTAAAAACACTTTGGAACACTTGAGTATACTTCTTAATATTATCAGCGATTTAACTCGGTTGGCTTCGAGTTAAACGCTAAATTTAAGAATTAACTTTATTATTATAAAATATGCCGGCCTTTTATACGCTTCTGCAGTAACTAAAAGTTATCGCTATGTAATGTAACTTAGTATTGTGATTGTAGACTGTTAGCCGTGTGTAGTATAATGTACGGTAGATATTTATCCTAAGAGATATTTGGTAGCTGTAACTATAGACTGTAGTGGTAGAGACTCTATGCTAGAGTACAAATGACTATATACAGTAAGCTGTTGAGTTACTAATAAGCCTATAGGTAAAAATAGAACTGTAAATCATATATTAGGATATGGTTAATTCATTGTACTTTGGCTGGTGTGAATGATGTCTACGTAAGTACAGTAGTCGTATCCATATTGGATTAGTGATGGTCCGCAGTAGATTAGTCTTACTAAGAATAATTTAACTATGTGTAATATAAGGTAAAAGATTGCCATGCGGATTGTAGCTGCGAATGCTACGGAAAGTATAAAAGCATGAAACTATAGATTATTCTGTTAGTTCGTTGTAGAAGTCTTTAGTAGTAGTATTCGGCTAGAGTAGAACTGTGTGTAGTTAATCTTTGTATAAGATTCAATAAAGCCCTTATTTTTCTAAAATTTGTAATTTCGTGATTGGTATATATCACACGCTAGTAAAAATGGCGTTATATATTAATAAATTAAATACGGTAGAAGTACGTAGATTCGTACTGCTTCGACTGGAATTAGGCTCTTAGTAAAATATATAAAATTTAGAACTAAGAAGATCGCTTTATTAAAATGAAAAAGAGGCTTTTATAGCCACGGAATATCGATAGCATACATTCCAATTAAAAAGTAAAAAGCATGAAATGAAAATGAAACGTGATTAAGCTTTTTCTGCCATTATTTGAGATTAATATCTATATTCAAGCTAATTATGAATTTCGAATAGGACTAAATTTCTAGAAATATTTAGAAAGTATCAAATGTTATGGTTTTAGTTAGCAATATAGCCTGTTAAAATGTTGTAAATCCGTGTCTCCTATATACAATGATTCTAAATTAATGTACTAGTACATAACTGTATCGATTCCAGCAACTACAGTAGTAATTTAAAGTTAGCTTCATCATGTAACATAGATTAGATCATTAAGCTTAATAAAGTAACTGTATGAATGATGGTATGATAGAATGGTAAGCTCGCAGGTCTGCTAATATTTATTTCGTGTTAGATCTTTGCTCAATTTTAATAACTTGAATTTTAAGTTACTGCATTACGAATCTAAGAGGTTCTAAACCCAATTACCTAATTAATATGATGTAGATAACACAAAAAAACTATGGAAATATTTCGATCGAAGTGTTAGCAGTTCTGTTACTTTCCCTCAATCACAATAATAGTCAATTTCTGAGCGTAAGAAAAGTCTAATTTTATAATTAGAGAGCTCTCTTATATAGTCATGCACTAATTTACACATCCGACTGCAAAGGTTTTACAAGTTTTAGATAAAGCAGTACTTCAGAATTCAGTCTGATTCACTTACTTCATATGGAAAACTATGAGACATCTTTAACAAGGATTTACTATACTTATTACAAAGATTTCAGGTTTCATAAATTCTCAGTAAATATCAATTAACAACTAACAATACAAATAACTTAGGTTACATTCTCTTAATATTTTATATAGAAAGTAAGGATTGTGAGCTAGATATAAAACTGGAAAAATTCATCTTTCTAAATCATGTATACGATTAAGAAGAAATTATATAGTTTTCACAGTTCTTTAATAGTGATAACTTATCGCCCATCGCTTTCGCGTTTATAAACTACAAGATTCTAATTCTTGTAGAAAGGATTTATTATTATAAGTCATGACTGAATATTATGATATTTCGAGATTACTTGGTTTTCGCTCGTGATAAATGCAAAAACTGTTTTCTCAGCTGATTTTCACTACAGGGTAAGCTTCTGTAATCTAGATCAATAGATTGACTTCTGTGATAATGAAATGAATAGAGATCGCTATTAGAAATAATTGCTAAAAATATCGTTAGCGATTTACCTTTTGGTAAAATGCTTAATAACCAAACCATAAAAATAACGTAATGAATCGATTTGGTATTCAATAGGGTTTTAGTTATGGCAATACATAAATAATATAAAGTTACTGACTTGTAGAGCTAAAGCAAAACGCGATGGAATAAAAAATATTTATCAAACAAAGAATGGCAACGTAACCCTAGGTATATCCTGTCTATGAATTGTTTCTTAAGTGGAAATAGATTGCATAAAATAGATGATATTACCGACATGTTATATATCTCAACTTAACGCAAATTTAAGTTCGGTCTCTGTATCAAAGACTAGATGCTTTATAGCTAATATGAATAAAAAGTTCAAGCTTTAAAGCCACTTTATCTCATTCAGGCTATCCGCTAAAAATAGTTTAAGCAAGTCCCTTTATTAATTTATAAGTTATAGATTAATCATTATGTATACAATTATTCTAGAAAGATAGATATCAATTCATTGCGATATTTTTTAAGTTGTCACAATAGCTATTATACAATGTTGTATAAGCAAGTACTTGCGTACAATATAGTTAAAGTCGATATCACGATACGCGCTTAGCTTAGTTGTTATGAAGGTAAGGCATTTTAATGAAGCTGTTAAATAGATGAAAAGGCTCGAGAAAATCTGACCTAAATATAATCGGCTTCATTTTTTCAATAATATTTTAAGGCAGCTATATTCATAATATTTAGATAAACTAAAGCTATCGCATTTTTGTCACAAATCAGCTTCGTGACAAGGATAACGTAAAATAAATCTCTAAATCTCTATAGTCTCTGGGATTCAGTATCCCTGAACTATCTCACAAGAATTTAGACGCCTTTGATTCTACGTTAAACTCAACTAGACAATTGAGAACTACTATATTCAACTGTCTGACGGGTATATATACCCTTCTACAGCAACTAACAATCATGAGTCATCTTATAAAAATACTTAGGTGAGAACATCTACTAACTAATTGTTCTCAGTCGGACTACAATATGTCCATTCACAGAATCGTTTCAGTGCACATTACAGCACAACATTAAATTTCCTGTAACACATTTATAATTAGAGTAATTCCTACGGTAAGTAACTAGTTGTAATATATTATCACTATATTATATTAACCAAATTTAGATAGCTATTTCTTCACGGTAGTTCGTACCGCGACACATTTACAAAAGATCCAAAGAATGTTAAAATTGATGATAGAGTGTAGAAAGCTTTACATGTGTTTAACATCTATTAGAAGTGGTAAAGATGCAATCTTGTTTATTGTATATTATTACCTAGTCGTATTTCGTATAAATCAATAAGTTGCTGGAATATATGCTGGAAATTATTCAATACCTACTTGCATATATGATGTATATCGTTAGGAAATATGTAGGTTGCATAATATTCTAAAATCATTTTAGAGATGGTCAGCTGATTAAACAATTATTTACGTGCCAGGTATAACTATTTCTGACTATTATTAAAATTATTTATTATTATTATTATAATAATAATAATGATTAAAATTATTTTATCATAGTATTACTATAATACGGCTTTTGAAGTTTAATAAAGTTACTGAACCTCTGACAGGTCTACGACAAATGGTAATACTATCTGTTAAATGAGCACATTATCGTAAACCGTTAGCAAAGCGACGGGAGTTTGTACTAGTATTTTTTAAAGAAATCTAATAGTAAATTTACCTGCGGCACATGTATAGGCAACAAAGATATCTTTCTTATATTAAACATTACATTTCGGACGGTGCAGTACAAGGTAGTCGATTAATGTTTTACCATCAGAAACTATAATGCTTTTACGTTCATTTTGTAAAAATATGCTGTATTAAATTAAGTTAAGTATTTAGAAAGAAATTTTAGAGAACACTATACTTTTACGATAATCATATAGCTTGCCCATTATTGGTCTTAATCGTTATTTTCGTACTCTTATTCGGTACCGACGCCAAACTTAATATAAATGTCTGTCAAATATTCCCTTCATCTACTTAACGGTAACTTCAAGTTTTTTCAGCATCATAGTTGTTAAATATTTAATATTTAGAAGTAAAATAGATATAAGTATGTTTTCTATTAATTGAAAAAATAAGTATCGCTGTATGGGCAAGCATATTTTTCAGCAAAGACAAACTTATTTACTTTAAGTCCGGTTTTAGAATTAGGACATTATATTCGAAATCGTTTTAAACATTGTCAGATATTTAGTTAAATCAAATTATCTGGATTTAAAGCTCGAATTAAGCTTTATTACAATAAAACCTACCGTAACTATATTTAAAACAAACTATTAACTAGAAGCACTCCCGATCTACTCGTTGCATACGCTAATAAATCCCTAGCGCATGACCTATTTAGTAATGGTAGTAACATTATTACGCTTCCACGCTCTAAGAACGGGCATTAAATTACCATATTTTACCGGGGCACGAGCAACTAATCGCATTAAACTACGCAAGTATTATAGCCTACAATAGTGCATATTAGTAATTCCATACTTGATTAAGAATTTAACACCAGTACCAAACTCACGGGACTACAGCACGATCTGCTCATCAGTACTACGTAATAATATCTAAAGGATGTTATGGGAGATACAATCATTTGGAAGGATGGAAGGTTAAAATTCGATAAAAAATTTAGAATTACCCGTGTAGAATGCTTTTAATAATTTTCTATTATTGTATATTTAAGATCAGCAGCGCTATAAGCGATAAGATGCATACGTTCATGATGATTCGTAAGCCCGTTCTGGTTTAGCAAAATTGTTGTAAATAGCGTATTGGTATTCTTTATTGACATTTTTTTGTATATCGTAAGAATAGCCTATCTCAATATACGATTTATTGTAACTATACTAAAGACTAGAATTAATGATTAATTTGATGGTATAGAATTAAACATTGTCTATGATGAAATGTTTTTAGGCTAGACAATGAGAAAATTGGCTAATATCAATATCCAAGATGGCTACTTCAAAAATTCTTATTTGGAGAATTTAAGTAATTTTATTCAAGGCCGAAATCGATCAGCAAGTATAAAGTACTAATCGTTTTTGAAAAAATATTTAAAAGTTTCAGTCAGTAGGATTATAATACATTATCATTACAATCTGAAGGTAAGAGATTGGCTTGATCTAATGGAGTCTTATTATTGTATTAGTTATGCAAGAAATAATGTGCTCTGATCGTAAATGGAAAATATACGTAGTTACCAAGAGAATAGTACAATATCTTGACTGCCATGATCACTACAGTAATTAAAAAAATAGTTCATAAATAGGCTATTATACTGTTAATAAATAGCGCAAATGTGTTAATATTCCCACAGGCTGTTCTGAGTATCAATAAACTAAAAACTTGATATAGTACTTATTGTACTAACGATGATTTCTTCAAAACAACAAGATATACTGTAAAAAAATTAACTTGCCATTCTGATCTGCTTTCATACAGATAATTTATATGATTAACACCTTGGCTACTAAAAAGAAGGGAATAATTGTATACCTAGTTATCACTTTAAAACGCTTAATGGTTCAATTATTTATACCCGTACCAGATGATAAAAATTTTTCGAATGAAATTAGGTGTACGTACTTACATTAAATACTAAAGTTACTATCCATTGTCTCTATATTTAGTAAGATTATCCATATTTCAATATTTCAATAATTATACTGATGACCATTTCAGGTATGTAATAAATCAAACATCCTTAGAATTGAATTTTTTGATATGAACTCTTATCTTAAAAGGTGAGAGAATTTATTGCCAACATACTATTATATATTATACAAGCCTCTACAGATTCAATGTTTGTTTTAACATTTGTAGAAATGAGTTGAAGGCGATTAAGTAAATGATTGATAATGGATAGTTTATGTAGAAAGAATTTTGATTATAATTAAATTCCTTATATAATAATAACATCACGAGCTACTCATAATAAGATTCTATATATATAAAAGTAAAATTTTTATTTAGTATTTAGTCTAAAACTAAAATTAGGTCTTGAATTTTGATCGAGGAAATTACTACATTTAGGTCAGTTTTCAATTCTTTGATAGAATACTAGCTTCAAGAAGGAAAAGCGATAGCAAACTTTACTGACCCTTGAAATAATTTTGAAATCTGGTTAATCTAATAACGGATGTTCATCTGTGAAATCTTCAAAGTCTGATCTTTTAATAGTAAACGCATTATGTATTTGTTACGGAGCATAGCACCGTACTTGCTAATTAAATAGATTTTGTTAGTGTTTAGCTAATTGATCATATTGGCAATTGATAATTGAAATAAAGAATATTAATAATGTCTATAAATCATGTAAATCTTATATTGTCAAGTTACTATGCGAGTACTACAAATTTAGCGGAAGGGTATAAAAGGACGAGCGAATGCTTAGTTCCTGAGTTCTTTATTAGATCGTGTACGAGAAGGTACTCGGCTACTCTATTAATAAAACTATGCTAATCTTTTAGAACAATCTTATCCTGTGTGACCGTAAGTAGTATAGAACTACCACACAGTAGATCTCCAGGTGTAGTGAAGCAAGGCATAAGTAATGTCTTAGTTTAGTATAGTAGTTCGCAACATAAGTTTGTGACGGTATTCCAATTGAGCTTTTCAAGCCATGTTACCTACTCATGAAATACTTCAATTTTGATTGTTTGATTTCTTAATATATGAAGATTTAATGTTAGCAGACGATGCACGTAATAGGGTTTTTCTATCTTGGTGTAGCAGACGTCCATGGTTGAATACGGTTAGAATGTAAAAGCCCGCAAAATCGCTTGCGTATAAAACTATTTGTCGTTGCATAGATAACTGGGTTAATAGCAGAATTACTGAAAATTAATATTACAGATATAATGTTCGCAAAAGTTGGACGATAAACTGGTACTACATCGCGGTTGATATAAGCAACACTTCGAATACCAATAATGACATAGGGCAACCAACAGACTAAGTTTGTTCCAATAATCATTGAAGTTGTGCGAATTGACTTTTTTAAGTTGCCACGGGCCAAATCTTGTGCTGATTTTTGATAAGCAATCATAAAAAATAATGATATAACATATAATAATAATAGATATAGTAATGGCTATAAATGCCATCATGATCCAATAGATGATATAATTTTCATGATAATTATGAAATGAAATAGCACAAACAACTAGAAGAAAATATCTGCCTAAGCCATATTGCTCTAAACCAAGTAACGGTATCGCTGCTAATATACAGGGAATAAACCATATACCAATTGTGGTTGCGGCACTTTAATTTACGCTAACGGATGACTGATAACCAAACGGATTAATAACTGCATTGCAACGATCAATGCTAACTGCAGATGTTGCTATCAGGGAAGCCATATAGAGAAAAACTAGAATGAAGCCTTGAATCTGGCAAAAAGCAAATCCAGGATCACCAATAATAGCTGCTATCATACCAAGTGGTAATCCTATTAAACCGTTAAGGAAATCGACGAAAGATAAGTTTAAAATGAGTAAATTGTTCATATTATGCAATGCTGGCGATTTTTAAATGAAAACTAAATTAAATAAATTACAAGTTATAGCTATTAGACTAATGAAAACTGAAAATATGATTAAGATGATAAATTTTGCATCGCTATGCCTAAAGCCAGGCCTTTCTGTCCGGGTAGTTATGTTGCCATCATATTCAGTTGGATACCAATTCCAACTGATTGTAATAGATGATAAGATTGTTGTCATCGCGGCGAAAATAGTGTTAAAGCTACGATTATTTTAACGCCAATGCTGCCACCAATTTTAGGATATACGTTTTTCTCTTAATGATAATGGACAGTTTTGCGATTCTGATTTTTATTTTAAGCAAGCCGTATCATGATTTAGTATTGCATATTAATCCCAAATGTAAATTAATCGTTTAGGCTAAAAATGATTTGTAGTAAATTGAAATAAAGATGAAATCATTTTCAATAAGATTGAAGGTTAATGTAACGCCTGGTTTTTGATATCCAAGTCAACTCTTAGAAATGCAATAAATATGTAATCGCTCAAGTATAAATAAATGCAAAACAATGAAGTTCAGTTTTCCTTCTCTTAAACAAGTAGAAATCTTCAAATTTTTTCGAAATTATGAGAATTATTAATTGATTTTGAATTTTAAGATATTTATATTGTATACTCGACAGGAAATTAGCTACTAACTTAATAATTTAGCTTTCATTCATTATAAATGGATTATTAAAGACAATAGCATATTTAAGCAGCTGTGAAAGATTTTAATTATCATTGAAAATTAAGTATTTTAAGAAAAGATAATATTATGTTCCTGTTATTAGCATAATAGTGCAATGCTAGGTTTAGTATTTGAAGAAAGGAGTTCATTTAAAATATGTTGACTGATTAACAATATCTATTCATGATATCTAAATCATTCATAATAGTTTTTGTTAATGTTGAAGATAATAAAAATATCATGTTAATAGCACTACTGATTATTTCAATGAGTCATTTTATAGATGGAAGGAATAATAATATAATTTACTTGCTTTGGCAATACTGTTAGGCCCAGACTATGTATAAATAATGTTATTGTTTTAATGAGTATTCCGTAATTGCATATGCTGTTCTTCATATCATAAGGTAGTTAACTTAATTAAAATGAAAATTTAGCGTTAAAAAGTTCTAGCTTGGTATTACTTAGAGTAACCTCAATGTCTCAAATATGTAAACTAGCTTTTAATTAAGCTTCTTGATGAAGATATTGGTTCAAGTTAAAAAATCTGATTAATGTCAATTTCTGTTCAACAATTTTAAAGAAACCACTACATTTTAATATAATTCCAGAACTTGAGATTATTGTTAGCAAGCCTGACCGCGTATCCAACAACGGTGTAGCGATTCAATTCAATTTGAGGATGTGTTCTATTGGTGTCGGAAATAATAATAAAAATATTTATTATATATAATTCTTACATCCCGTCGAGTTTGAAGAGCTTATTCACAGCTAAAATGTCTACTTGATGTTATTAAAAATAGAAAGTACAATATTAGTGTTTGACATAAACAGATCATAAATAATTAATAGATACTAGTACAAATTCAAGTCGCTTTGCTGACGGTTTACGATAATGTACTTATTTGTTAATAATTAACAGATAGGATTACCATTCGACATTATTTATATCCCGATAATAGTCAGGCACTACTATATTCACAGCTATGCTTGTAGAATATTACTTTTCAATAATGCATTCACGGATGAAGTGCTATATTAAGATTAGTTAATAGTCCAAAGCACATTATGATAACTAATGTACGGTGATGGACATACCAAGTTAAGATTAGCAGGTACTATAAGATATCTACATTGCGGTATAATGTCCATAGTACCGTGGCCAATTCTATACAAATCATTATAATGTGTCTAAGGATCGCTTGAGTATGCAAGCAAAGCTTGTTCTGTCGATAGCAACCGTTTTAAGAAAATGTAACAATCAAAATGGTTGTGTAGAAAACTCTATAAAGATTCTATGTTTATTCAATTTCTTCAGAATATTACATGAAATCAAAATTGAAAGGCCCAGTAGCTACCCTTAGCAATATAACGAATACTATTTCAATAATCAGTACTCTGCAGAAATTACTACCTTAGAGCTATTCATTTTACATGAAGAAATCTTGAGGTAAAAAGTACTGTAAGAATCTTATACTGACCTATTGAAATCAACCCATAATCAGAGTCATCTAACAGTAGTATAAATACTCCCGCGCTGCTCGTTTCAAGGGACTGTAGGTGGGATTACATTGATAGAGTAGAAGTTTGATTAGAAAGCGTTGCCTGAAACATTATATTTCGTGTCGATAATATCATAGCGGCAAATAAAAATGAATAAGTTATAAGTGATAAATATAAAAGAGCCTTAAGCCTATTCCTTTATTAATTCATATGTGTACACTCAAGGACAATATACATCCTCTATCTTGGTATTATAATCACTTAAAGGATAGATGCCTTCCCGTGCCTTTTTATATTCCATTTAGATAGATTATTTGTATACCCTTCTAGTTTATTTTATTGTTAGGATAGCCTTCTATTAGTTTTATCTTTTCGATTGCAAATATTCAATTAACTCTAGAGAATATTTTTTATCGGGTATATTTTATCTAATACTTACTACGATTGAAAATTTATGATTTACTTGCTACATGTCATGATTCCCGAGTCAGTTCAGAAGTTAGACGAAACAATTAAAATTTCTTAGTCCAGTAGTCTTATGACGGAACAGTAAAGATAATGGTCAATATACTATACGTTATTCATCGCCGTAAATTCTTTTCTTTCGTATGCTATAAATACATTGTCTCAAATTTACAGTTACTTTTAACTCTTGCACTGTATACAGACCTTGCTGTCATTTTGTCCACCAGTTTATTTTATTGATTATAATTTAATATATACGTATATCTTTGTTGGCGCACAATATGCTTTTAAAGTTATTTAGATTATTTAATATGGAAGTCATTGATTTCATGGTATTTATGATTAAATTTTGAGTCTATAGTAAGAGTATGCATTGATTAGATCACTCCTAAGAGATCATAGGTTATCGAAAATGACTGATTCTAGGTATAGAAAAATTGATATCTTTTATTTCATTTTGGATTAAATTTCATTGAGCCTTTGTCGCAACCTGCAGCATGGCTTCGATTTTTATTGTTTGTCTTCATTCGTAGTTATAAACTGTCGATAGTCTCTTAGTTTCAATTTTTTCATTGATACTTGCTTCACTTGCATATAACGTAAATTAGCTTCTAGTTTGAAATAAAACTGAGGATTCATGGTTTATCTTTATGAAGTGCGTAATCATCATCTTGTTTCGATTATGGCAAGTCGCTGCATAGTGTAGTAAATGAGACCTAATACTATACTAGCTCTAGTCTTTCTGATTCATTTCATGCTAACCTTAAGTTGCTGACAAAGTGCGATTTAAATTGTCAAATATAAGTAGCGATTTCTGTTGACAACGAGAACGTCTTACAAGCTGATTCTACAATGGAACATGTTGGGATAAATTTTTACTTGAGATATTTCTCAATTTCTAGGCCATAGCTGAACATATAGTATACTGGACGTTTAAATAGCTAAATAATAGTCGGTAGTTATGGTAATTTCCATCGAAATACCATCGACTATTTCATATTTCTTCCAAATACAGAGTATAGTTGGATTCGTGTATTAGTATCTTACGCTATTCCTGTTGCGATAATTTTTCGATGTAATTCGGCGCCACCTTTAGCGAATATCGATATTATATTTATTCAAATTTACCTTTAAATACCGTACATTATTTTAAAGATGTTTATTAAATGATGGATTGAAGTGTAGACAAGTGATATTCTCGTTTGTATGCAAAATAGTCGTTGCTCTTTCATTAACGAAATCAAGCCTTCCTATCAATACTTATTATTACATTCTTAGATATTGTCTCCAGAAATTCGTTCAGGAATTTATTTGCAAGTAGAAATTAGATTGTCTAGGGCTTGCATTTCGAAACTGGTAGCATCCACGGCAGCATAACTCATTTCTATGACGATAAAAGTGTGAGGAGTCTAAAATACCAGCCCAAGTAGCGAAATAATGACCGCAGAATAAATTATTTTAAGTACAATCCTTTCTTTTACTCAAATAAAATCTAATATTATGATTTATCATAGAAATTAAGGGAGAGAATAAGAGGAATGTAAAATTATTATCTTTCTCCCTATTTCATTTTAGTGGTGGTATTGTCATGCTATGTTTTAAACTGCAATTTTGCATGTCTTCATGATAAATGGGCCCAAAATAATGCACGCACACTGCACAACTTATAGGAAATTTATAAAATCAGACATGCCATATTGTATGCTTAGTTACCATCTTCAATATTCGAAGCGATTATCTGGTTTTTATATAAGTAATATATTAGATCCATGAAAAGCTCTAAATTCGAATAAAATAAAATATTCGATCGCGAAGGTTAATTAACTTTACGATGTATTCAATTATGTGATAGTATTCGGCACTTTCTCAAAGATCAGTGCTCTACCATATAGTACATTGCAGATTTCAGTCTATATAGGAATATGTTAGGTCGACTGAACTTTTGTTTTTGACTTGTGGCTGCGAATATTGCTCGTAAGTAAGTGGTTTTGTAGCTTTCACGAGTAAATTACGTTTGCCGTATTAGTTAAAATAATGTAAAGTAGCCCGACGTTTTGAACTTTGTCTGTGTGATTACAATCACGAAGGGCAGTTCAAGACCCAAGCTGTAGTAGTAGTTGACAATAGCAACATAAAAGAGTGGAGTACTTTACTTTATCCTTTGTCAGGAGAGTAGTCCATGACATCAAGCTGTCTTCGTTATGCAATGTCTGCTTCGATGCATTTTACTGATCGACCTCTTATGCTTATCATACAAGTCTCATGATGATTATCTATAGGATATACGGGTATAGGTATGATATGCATACAACCCTACGCAGGGTTGATAGGGATTTAATCTGAAACTCTGATGCTTATCATCATATGGAAGTATAAAATTAGTTTAGCAAAATTTATTATATTAATTTAAATAGTATTTTTAATAGTAAATATAGCTAAACGTTAGCAATAATAATTGCACGAAATATATCTACTTCGCCGTACAATTTTTCTACAGACTCGGGCTAGGTTATTACTACGTTTGCCGATAACATCTCTTATAATAGAATAATTTTAGATATTTCAGGTAGAAAATAATTCGAATAACAGTATCTGATAAATTACATATTGTAAGCAATGAAACTTATTTTTCATTCTTCTAAGCTTCTAAATTTCTTCTGCTTAAACAGAATATATTCATTAGTATCGAAGGTTATAAAAGTAGAACAATACCGACAGTGTTCATTTTCCATTTTAACGATATTTAGACTCAGGAATCTTTTGACTTATCTTACAGTATTTAGAAATTCCTGTGATAGATACCCTTTGAATGGCCATATGAGTATAGTGCATGGATATTCATAGGTTCCTTGCATTAAAAATTATATAGAGGATTATTATTAAGTACAAATTTCGTAATTATTTTGATGTGCTTCGCGAGAAGGTGTAATTCTAAAATATTGTAATTTCAGCTCATTATAATGGCAACGTTTGTTGAAAGTATGATAGTAATTTGGAGTAAAGAAATATGTGACATAGAATATCTTAACGCCGAATAAGAATAATGTAAGAAATATTTGATAGGGTTTGGTATAATTTGTATGGAACTGGTGTTGTAGAGTCTTATTTCGATTATTCAGTTTATCTGAGCTATTGCAAGTGTTTTTACAAGGAAGAGAATAGTGAATTCTTCTATTTATCTTTTCTATATTATTTTCACTTATCTTAAAATAACCCAAAATAAAATAAGGATACGTATAGGCATGAAGTAGCTATAATCACAAAGCAAAGACCAGACTCTATCCTTTTGCCTAGTTGATTTATTATTAATTAAGCTATCTATGTCAAATTTTTAGATTAATTTTGATACCGATCCAATTTCACAAGACCTGATAGCTGGGTAAAGTGTGATTGACTGCAGTATAGATCAGTGTTATGAAATAGCTTTTTAACAAGATAACATAATTTGTGATCGATAAGTCGAGTCCATAAATCACGCATTAGGGAAAATATCTGTTATATTAGGAATGTTAGCTCGATAGATATGGTTTAAGTACATCACAGTTTTTGATAAAAATGAACATTTTAAATTTCTCTTTATTGTACAGCAAGCCATGCAGCAATCAAAATACAGTTTCATAATGATTTATGAGTCTTAGCGAGTGTTACTAGCTTTTAAGTCTTCCAACAAATTAGATGCAAATCATTACATGTCACTGCATAATGAAGACAACAGCATTCACAAAGTTATATATCTATTAACTAATGTAAGATTATCAGATTACAGTACTCATGTGTCCATACGTCGAATATTCTCGAGTTAGTCCACAATCTACCATAAGCTAGTTACAATCATGGGATTTCAAACTGCTAGAAGATTATTCTTATTTTCATGATAAAACTGCTAATTTTTTGCTTTAATTCAAACTCTGCGACAAGGAAAAGTATAGTAAAAGTCTATTAGTAGCTACTAACTTAAACGCCCTTTTACTAAACGTTAAAATCATACAGCGAAGTACCGTAAAGATAGAACTTTTATTAGCATAGACTCGTCTACTACTTTTCACCTTACAACTCCAATGAAATGTTCACCTTTATATAGGAACTGTATAATCTGTAGGCAACAATAGTATTATTATTTATACCTTACTTTGAGAGATATCTCGAACTAAGACGTTCCTTACATAGCTTTTCTATCAGTAAACATTTTTAATCTCTTCCTCATACTTAATCTCAATCTAAGCATGTACTCGAATGTTATCTGATTCAACTACCAAAGCTAGAACTTAAATTACCTGACTACTATCTACACATAATAACAATCAATATCAAATATGCAATAAACTATCACAAACAACATCCACGTAGAAGCATGACTTATCTTGCCTAGTACTACAAATACAGATATTTTTTATATTAGCTACTACTGTACTTATTAAGCTATGCTAACGGTGAGGTAACACCGTATTATTTCTATAATGCTATCTGCCAAAAAGCCGGTTCTATATTGAAAGACAATACATCTAAATTATAAGCTGACTAAATAAGGGTAAGCAAACAAAATGCCCTCAAATAAACATTCCTACAGTTAGCAAAGTAAAAGGTAGAAGAACATACGGTACACGAAGTCTAGCGAGCGTGGATTCTACTAATCTTTACAATAACGTACCTCAACAATGTAACACTCAGGTTCTAACTTGATTCAGAAATTTTATTGCTTATGTTGCTAACTTGGCTAATATAATATTATTCCTACGATATCCCGGCTTTGTTCATAAAATTTTCATCTTATGACCAATTTGTTTATTTCAATTTAGATTTTGATTAATTACAGCGAGACTATAATACATAAGAGTTAGGTCAATTTCGATGTGAAAGGGTATGTAGGCAGTTATATTGCCGATGAACGGAAGCAAATTGAGGGCGTGACAAACTTCGAGATGTCAATTTACCTTAATTTAATTCAACTTAGTAAACTTTACTAAGATAAGATATAATACAGCATTTGAAAATAGAATATTTTATACTCACATATGGAAATTTAATATGGCTATATGAATGATTGTTATAGATAAGAATCGATCAAAACTATATCGCACACTAGCTACAGAAATTTGTCTTTTGCACGTATACTATGGGTCAGAATATCTGCATAGGCTGATCTGGTTGCAGTGTTTGCTGATAGTATAAGATACTTCGACTAAAGTTCTAACTACGTACAGTACCTACAATTAAGTTTATCACTTAACATTATCTTTGTTAACTTTCAGTGATAAATATCCAGTACGATCAAATAGTAATATGAATAGAGAAGAGATGTACTAGCGAATGGATCTGAAATGTATATCTATATCTCGATATACTGTTTAGTGAGCCACAAATTTAAAATTGTTATAATTGAAATTATAAAGCCTAATAAGACCATCATTTGAGTTTATACATTTTAATACAGTACCAATTTTATAAAGTACTGGGGCCAACTATTCTATCATTTGCGAAGAGTGCTTGTTTTTTTCTTACGGTTTCAAAATTTTTTAATTCATGGGTTGGCTGCATGGCCAGATTTGAGGTTTTAGAACTTCACAAATTATTTAAGATATGATACTAAATCATATACAGCTTTACTTTCTACATTGATTAAAAAATTTCTAACGAGGTTAGATTAACTTAACGTACTGAAACTTTTTATTCGGAAAGGCAACACAAATTTGCAATGTAAATCCTTCCTTTACTTGGAATAGAGCACTGTTTTGGACTTAGCTTTATCTTTTTCTTCCCAGGAAATATTAACAAAAGTAAGTTAAATCCATAAATAATATATTGCAATAATTTTTTTTATTGTAATAGTACGGTAAGTCTACTTTTAGGCCTCTCAATTTAGAAAATATGAAAAAGACTACGGTACCTTTACCAGCGTCCATTTAGTTTGACATCCTGGATACGAAACTCTAAATTTATCCTTTGGCTCCGGCCTTCTTTAATAAATTATAGCAATGTATAGTAAAGTCGTGATCCCTTAAAGTATGTTTCTTTCATACAGCAATAAATTTTAAATTATTTAAACTACCCTTGCTTTTCAGTTGTAAAGACTGTTGGAAGTACTTGTGAATATGATATATCAAGTACAATAATTAAAGATGAGCAATTTTTTCCGTAAGACTTTGCTTGTGTTCATGATATAATAAAGTTTAAGGCATCTATCTCTGAAATTTTAAGTCGAATGTAATATTAATCGGATTAGATTTTACTGTTGTAATGAAATGAAATGTGTAGAGATCAAGCTACGAAACTTTAACAAACTTTAATTCTACTTTCGTTGCACTCCGGTCGACTTAACGCTAATACTTTGACACCAAATAAAATTTGGGGAAATAACCGAACAACAATTTATTTCAAAACAAAAATGGAGAGAAGTATAAACCGAACAACCTTACAAATACTTAGCTTTAAGTATTATTAAAATAAATGACAGACTTAAAAACTGTCAACGACCAAACAACCTTTCAAAAAGAAGAACGTTTTAACTTACGACAATTCGACCCCGAAGGCCTTTTAAATTCAACAAGTTCTTCAAATAAAATCTTCTTCTACTCTCTCTCTAAATTTTCTAATTGCACTATCATTTATAGGCTTCGTAGAGCCGTCAGAGGTATTTAAAACTAAACATTTGCTAACCAATCGCTCTTAAGATCCGTTTTACAAAACTACTTTGCACCATTTAAGAAAACAAAAATCATTCAAAGTTCAGACACAATTTACCCTACGATTCCCTTACAAAACACTATAAAAGTAATAAGCTAACTATAAACCAAAATACATCAAACTTCATTTCTAACATAATTTCTATCATTAATACACTATAAAAAGCTAAAAATCAACCTTTAAACATCAAGATTTAGTCATAAAAACAACATTCTAACTATCTAACAATCAACACAACCTCTGCCAATTTCCATCTTATTTTCTATTTTCCTCACTAAATCTCCTAATGTGACTTCAAGTCACGTCATAAAATTCCAAAGTTTCAAATTCATAACAAAAAGTCCAAATCTCAAAAATCAACTCTTACGATATTTTTCATGAACAAAAATCCAAAAATTAAAACAGAAAGATTATAATTCAGACATAAATTAAAAATAAACCCGACCGGTTCCAAAACAGGAAAATTATATCGGACACAAACCCGACCGGTCCCAGAATCCGAAAACTATATCGGACACAAATCCGGAAAAATTCGCTTTTTATGAAGATCACAGTAATCGCTTATCAAAAAAAAATTTATATGACTACTACGACTACTTTTCTGACATTAGTACCGCTTAGTATTCGCGAGTATTGACAGTTGATGTTTTAGCGTCAGATTGTACTGTAACTGTACGAGTATAGACTACCTTACAGTACTTTATCGTCATGTTATAAATCCCCTTTCTCTAAGGATATGCGATTAGGGTTTTGCTACTAAGTCAAATTTCTTTACAATTTGAATAGACGATCAAACGCCCTTTCTTTAGATTAGGCATTTGCTTTATAGGGCTACTTCTATAGTAATCTATATAATACCTTGTAAAATAATGAAGAAGAAAAGATGGCGACATGATGATTTGGCAGGGTAAAACTTAAAGACACTATCACTTTCTAGGTATTTTGTATAGTAAAATAATACTAATTACATACTAAAAACTACAAAGGACTCTACTTTTAGTCCTTTTACAACACTGTGTTACTGATTATTTAGTAAGTTGAAGATTCGTCGCATGTAAAAATTAGGTTTTCTAAATAAAAGTAAGAAATGATATACATGTACATTGCAAATCATAGTCCTTTTTATCTATAACCAACTCTCCTGTGCTAGTTTCCAAATTCCTAAATTTAAGTACTAGAATGTATAAAAGTGTTTTAATTTTTCATTACAACTCAAAATTATTCCTCTAAATAGGAAAAAATTTTATTAAAACTTATAAATACACAATTTGATCAGGTCCCATAAAGATAATTTTCTTACATTATTTATATAATTCAGTTTATCGCTAATGTCATCTCTAACATAGAGGGGCAATTAAAATGTTGCTGTATTTAAGCTCCCGAAGAATGGCGGTAGCTAATTATACATTATCAATTAGGTGCTTAGCAAAGAATTTACATTTGGAAAAAATGAGGTTGGATAGATGGCTATCTTGCTGCTCTTATAAATTTCGAATGTTAACTACTGTAATCGATATTTCGGCAGCATTATCATATCCTGTAGCTTATATATAATATAGGCCATATAATATTTCTATGATCACATTTGAACTTTTTAGTGCTAATTTGATGGGTATAATTGCTGCGATAATATTTGTGACTACGCAATTGCAACTAGGCTGTTACTATAAGATTTCAAACCAACGATCTGAACTTAGGCCATATATACAAATATTACTAATATATTCAGTAGGTATTTCTGACTTTGCCGAAATTAATTTCGAATTTACTAATAATCTATTTTTAGAACTGCGTAAAAGTAGGAAGCAATGTCTTCTTTTGGATCGCTTCAAAATACAGTTGTAAGGAGAATTTTTTTAAGCCAAACTTGGCTTGACACAGGCAATTATTAAGGGGTTTGGCCAATACGACTAAAGCGAAATAATTTATAAAATTGCATTCTAATTGTACTATTTGTAATGCCATATATTAACGGATTAATAGCAGCATTACTTAAGATAAGCATAACTGCGATAACTTTAAACGTACTGGGAGTATAATTTACAACGCTACGGCGAAAAATATAGCTTTGTACACCATAAATCGTATATGGTAGCCAACAAATTAGACTACTGCCAACAATTAGTGCCGTTGTTCGAATTGACTTTTTCAATTTGTTGTTATGGGCTTGATTCTGCAGAGACTTTTGAAAGGCCACTTTAAAAATGATGCTGTAACTACATAAGATGATAACAATTGTCGCAGCGATAAATGCCATCATGATCCAATACACTAGATAGTTATCATCATAAAATTCAAAAGAAATTCCGCAGAATAATAAAAGATTATACTTACCTAAACCGTATCTCTCTAAACCCAACAATGGTAGCGTTGCTATGATAAATGGCAGACTCCAAATGTATATAGATGTCAACATACACTTTCGCTTACTTATATTGGAATCGTAGCCGTAAGAATTTACTACGGCAGTGCAACGATCGATACTTATTGCTGACGTTGCCGCTAGTGAAGCATCATATAGCACAAATAGAACAAACCCTTGCAGTTTGCATAGCTGAAGGCCTGAATAACCAACAATTGATGTTAAAACACTAACTGGTACAACGATCAAGCCATTAAGGAAATCGATTATAGATAGGTGAAATAATAACAAATTATTGGTATCGTGAAGTATTGGTGAACGATAAATTATAATCAAATTAAATAGATTGCTAAAAATTGCGAGAAGGCTAATTAAGAGAGATAAGCTGATTGATATGATAAATCTAGGATCATTGTAGCGAAGTCCTAGTCTTGAGATGTTTGTTGAAGCAGTATACAAATAGAATGGTTCCGTCATATTATTCATTGGGATATCTGTAAAGTTGATTACTTTAATAGTTGCCATCAATATTAATCTTGTTTTCGCTACAACTGATCTGATTTTACCTTTCCTAAATATTTGCGAAGTGAAAGTACTTTAAAGATTTAATAATATAGGTATCAAAAGAGAAAACGTTAGCGTAATTGACGACGTCAGGAATATTAGTATAGGTAAAACTGAATTCCTTTGCTATTTAATGTGAGCATGAGAAACCAGATGCGCTAGCTTTTGTTAAGGTTCTAATAATTAACTGCCTGATAAAACTTTCTTACAGAAAAAATGAAACGTTTGAGATTCTGTATACGTCGCTGTTTACAGGAAATTAAGCTAAAACGTTACGGTTATTTCATTTTTTATTGTAATGGATAGCTTGGAATAATTTTAATAAGGGAATTCCTCATTCTATTCATATAAGCATGACGGTGCAATAATTATAATTAATTTATTGAATAACAATTAAAAGAATTCAAGGAATAAATATTTCGATCATTGGAAGATCTGTAGACGTTTACTAGTTATCCTTAAGTGAAATAATTTACCTTTAATTATTTATTCCATTAAATATAATATGGCAGATTTTAAAGCCTAAGTTATCCACATATCTCGATTTTAATAATAAATAAATAATCTTTAATACCTATTTACGAGCATATGTATAGAAGTATAAACCTTAAGAAAATATATGAATATTACGGTAGTCATTAAATTAAATTTAAAATTCCATCTAGAAAACTGCATAAATCAAGAATACCAGCTTTGTTCGTTTACTTATAGTTAAAATTGATTTTGTACGTTTTAGTGTGTGATAAAAATCGGTCAAGAAAATTCCAAAGTTGTAGAAAATTAGAAGTTCATTAGATCTAATACAAAGACTAACTACTCTCAGCTCTACACTAAACGAATACAAGTATTGAAAGATTTCTAAAAAAATAATCAGATAATCTAATGTCTCCTGCTTTTATACTCTCTGCAGCCTTCGTAACTACAATCAGCATTGCAGCATTCTCCTGTATTTTACACATATTCTGCTTATTATTAGTTACAATATTTCACAGTAAGCCATCATTAATCAAATATGAAAATGATTACAGTATTTTTGTAGACATTATTCCTGCTACTCAAAGTGTAATGAACTAAGCATATCCTAATTTACGATTTACAATTCTATTTCCACCTCTAACCTTATTAGTAGCTCAACATCATACTGTATATAGCCATCTGAACTCTAGCATTGAGTCGATCCTTACAGTCTACAAATGTGAGCTACTAAATATATCATAAAATAAATATAGAAAAGACACTACTGCATATCGTATTAAATATGGCTAATAGTCTACAATCACAATACTAAGTTACTTTACAGAGTGACATTTCCTAAAATTTAAAAATTATTAATATACACTGAGTAATGAAAACTATAATGAAGAGATCCAGTTGCAATTCTTGGGTTCCCTCTCATAATGTCTTAACGTAGAATTAATATATTACCTTAAATTAATCTATAGGTTATTTACTTACAGCTGCTAAATTATGATGGTACAAAGTTACGTATTTTAGGTCTTCGTGTATGGAAAATGTACTATGCTATTTTTATATGGCTAATAGTCCGGCAAGCAATTTGATATAGGCGTACTGTCTATAATATTTCTAATAATACGTAATTATTCTCTTGTTCGTTTCATAAATAAGTTAAGTTATAAGTTGGTTATGGTTCTATTTTAAGAATAAAATGAATTTAATAACCTTTACAGCTTTCATTCTGGCATGCAACTAAATAGACTAAAGTGCTGATCATTGACGTCAAAAAGATTATAGAATATAATCAGATATAAATTAGAATATTATTTTCTAGTTTATTTCATGACTAGGTTAAGTTAGCAATTAATTTTTATTGCGTTGATATTATGGTATTTACTACTGATGCAATGACTAATGTTAGCCTTAATTGTCAAGATATAGGTTGACTCCATATTTATTGTAATTATTTAAATTTAGTAATTTTACTAAATATGCGTGCATAAAAGAACCAGAAATTAAGGCTCGGCAAGCCAAGTACGAGGCAGAAGAGTTAGCGAAGTGTTATCCTTTAGATATAATTTTGTTGCTCACTGGTGACATATCGCTATTAATTTAGTTGTTTTTAGTTACTCGCTGGTAACTTCTGTTTCCTATCTAAGAAATTGAATGCATACCAAGATCTAAAGTCTATTATATTATTGACTACTACATCCTAATAATTAAGGTACTATTTTAGAGGAAAGTAAATCTGATAACATGTACTGCTTTCACTCTGGCATGCTACTAAATAGACTGTAGTATCATTAGTATTAATCAAGTTTTTGTGGTTACTTTAACATTAAGTCTTTTCAGTTTTAGTAAATGCGATTTAGGGACTCTTATAAAGTACATTCCCCAGACGTTAGCGAGAGCGATATATTTCATCTTGCTTTCGTATAGCCAGCTTCTGTATTCTTTAGAGAGAACAGATCGTAAAACTATTGATTTACTCTTTCAGAGAGCTTCATACGTCAGTGTTTGTTTTCACCCTAGTATTTCAATTTACTTAAATTTGACTTCCGTTGGAGAAGGAGATTTATTACAGGTGAGTAATTTTTGACCTCACATACAAGAACATTTCACTACTGCTTCATTAATTTAGTTTTTGATAGCCTAATCACTTTAAATATAATTTCCTATCAACAGATGCTCTTAAGAGGTGATTAATTGCAAATTTTGCTCATCTGAGAGTCGTAATTTAACGAATTTCAATAAAGGATGGTTCAATTCAAATTCGTCCTCGAATAAAGCAGGAATCATTAATGTACTCAAATTTGTGTACTTTTGCACTTATCGTAGAATACAAACTTATATATTAATGTACAATCATAAATAAGCTAACATTTATGTCTCGACCTCATTAAAGTTTGTTGACAGAGTTCAGCCACTATTGCATGAAATTGCTGCTCTAATTAACCTACATTAGATATTACTATTAATTTTAGTGATGTATAATTTATTGTACTCTTGTGGTCATAATCATAAAGAAGGATCAATTTAGATCTATCTATAGCTAGAACCTTATAATTTTAGGTTATTTGATAGACAAGATGTTACGTGCGTAAAACTAGCCAAAGACTTTGTTCAATTGCAGTTTTAATAGACGAGAGCCTTCACTCCAATTTGAGCAGTGCTTATTTTATTCCAAAAGTAAGCCGCCTTCAATTTCATGCAATTAATCGTACACTGTCATAAAAGCATATCAAGGTATTATAAATATATGTATAGAGATAAAAATTGACGAAACATGTACTCGCATTTTCGAAGAAATAAATATTCAGGATTAAAAATGGGTGATGTGCATAACATAAACTTAATAATTAAAGTGCGAGTTGATTATAGAGCGTCTATATTAATTGGATAACTTCATACTAGCTATCTTATGTTAAATTAAATACGCTTATTTATCTTAAGCTGTCACTTAATTTTGTTTATGCTAACGTTGAAATATTCAACTAAAGGACTAAATGAAGGTAAATTGACGTATAAAATGAAAATTAAATTATTCATCGTAAGTAGTAATACACATGAATGTGCAAATTTTATTAGTGTTGTTGTATCATTTATTTTACATCGTTAATGTCAGTGTAATAATGTTTAAGATGCAAGTTGATTATTTATCATTCATTGAGACTCGAATTTTTCAACTTACATTTTAAATCGGATGGGTGATGACTAAATCTTCACAGACAAACATCAGCTTCCTAGCATTGTTTGGATTATTACGGAATAACAATCGTTATGATAAAAATTTCGCCAGTAATTGTGACTATAATTATATGATTATCATCCTGTTTCATAACGATTTATTACTCGTATGAATTTAAAAATTCTTGGAAATTAGGAGCAATGCAATATTTTATTTTATAAGGATTATAATATAAATGTATTTATAATTTTCGAACTACCTTAAAAAATCTCTGAAGCCTTATCTTTAAACTTTTGATTCCGTGATGTGAAACAAATTGGAACATTATTGTTACATTTATTGGGCAAGTATTAACACAAATAAAAATTAAATTTTGCTATTTTATACTTTTTTAAACAGTAAGGATGAATTTACGTTTGATTTTATTTTGCTAAAGCCAAAACACATTGGTTTACATGCTAATTTTGATACAAATTAAACTAAGCTAGTCTTCTGTTTTTGGAAAGATTTCATAGTACAGATTAATGGAATATTATAATATAAGTATATGCACCCAAAGCACTTTAAATATCGCCATCATCATGTTCTTCCAAATAATTAATTTTAAGTATTATAAGTGAAGAAATAAAAAAAAAAACAGAATTGAAACTATCAACAACCAAAAAACCGAACAAAAAGAAGAAAGTTTTAACATACAATACTTCGACCTCGAAGGTCTTAGAAATTAAACTGGTTCTTCAGAAAAATCTTCTTTTACTCTCTACTCTAAATTTTCTGATTTCACTATCATTTACAGGCCTCGCAGAGCCCTCA
The DNA here is from genome assembly GCF_000150275.1 of Trichoplax adhaerens. Classification (NCBI taxonomy): domain Eukaryota; kingdom Metazoa; phylum Placozoa; class Uniplacotomia; order Trichoplacea; family Trichoplacidae; genus Trichoplax; species Trichoplax adhaerens. The sequence goes on along the minus strand of NW_002060953.1, from coordinate 83,077 downwards.
GTGGTATTTAAAAGTAAACTTTTATTAACTAGTCACTATTAAGATCCATTTTAGAAAACTACTTTGCTCAACTTAAGAAAACGAAAATGATTCAAACTTCAGACACAATTCATCTTATGATTCCCTGACAAAACACTATAAAACTAATAAAGTAACTATAAAATACATCAAGCTTCCCTTCTAACATAATTCTTAATCGCTATTACGTTATAAAAGTCTAAAATTTACCTTTAAATATCAAGATTTAGTCATAAAATAACAGTTTAATTACATAAGGATCAACATAATCTATTCCATTTGCTATCTTATTTTCTATTTTCTCAACTAAACTTTCCTAATCTAACTTTCATGTCATGTCGTAAAATTCCAAAGTTTCAAATTTACAACAAAAAGTTCAAATTTCAAAAAATCAACTCCCACAACATTTTCCAAAAATTAAAAATTAAAATCCAAAATTTATATCTGATACAGATCCGACCGGTTCCGGAATCTGAATCCGAAAAAATTCAAATTTTATAAAGATCACATAATCGCTAGTCAAAAAATGTTACATGACAACTAAGACTACTTTTCTGACATTAGTATTGACAGTTGATGTTTTAGAATGAAGTTGTGCAGTAGCTGTACGATTATAGCCTAGATTGCAGTACTTTAATGTCAGGTTCTAATTCCCCTTTCTATATGGAAAGAGCTTTGTTACTAAGTCAAATTCAATTACAATTCTAATAGACTATCAAACATCCTTTCTTTAGATTAGGCGATTGCTCTTAGGTTATTCCTATAGTAATCTATACAGAGCCTTGTAAAGTAATGAAGAGGGAAAGATAGCAACTTCGCAATTTGGTCGGGTAAAACTTCAAGATACTTTCATTTTCAAGGTATTTTCTATAGTAAAGTAATATTAGTTTTATACTAATAGCTATAAAGGACTCTGCTTTTTTTGTCCTTTGCTACAATCACCTTAGTATTTCCTTTATTATTGGCATCTGCTTTCTGTCTATACATTGTAGTGATTAGCTTAACTATCTTAAGCCCAAAATCCCTACATTTGATATAAATTTTAAATTTTAATACATGAATAAAGTGTGGCTAGGTTTCATAAAAATTTTTTCTATTATCTACTATTGTACACGAGATATCTAGATAAATATTTTGGTATGATATGATTCATGGTATCCTCCTTAAATGTTAATATAAGCGGGAATATTGGTGACTGGCATGCACAGTTTATTACTTTAATTTACGTAATTGATATGCATCTATATTACTAACATAAATGCAATGATGATAGGGGCATGTACTACCTACTAGATGTAAACAAATTGAACTTTTTCTTAAAATTACTAAAAAATATCTCTGTGGACACCTTTTCTAAAATAATATTTATTGCAAAATTCTGTAGATATTGGCTAACAAATTCATTTGAAGAATTAAAGCAAGCATGATTAATAGCTGCCGCGTTCAATTGATAGCAACAATTAACTAATGCATGGCTAGGAATTCTAAAAGTGCAATAGGCAAGTAAATGTAAATTGCTTACTAATAAATATCTACAAAACAAACTATATTCACGAATTTTGCTTTTACATGATGCTCTATTTAAACGTAAATATAAAAATTGACATTTTACCGGTGTTCCATAATAGTTAACATAAAAGTTATAATCAACTATTGAAATAAGGAGTAATAAATATATCGTCCTTCGACTACAATTTTCAAACTAATTATTGACGAAGTAATTTTTTATACTAACCTTCACATCATTCTCAGATAGTCAGCGATTATTAGTAATTATTAGACCTTGCAAGAGAAGCACTTTCAATCTATCTAAAAAAGAGTCAAAATTTATGGGTAATATCTCAAACTATGAATATTGAATCATGTAAATAATATAATTAATGTTCAACGAGATTTTCATGTTTTACAAAATACTTCTTCAGTTGTGAAGCCATATATTAATTAAATGATCAAGTTATCCATACTAATAGGATATGAAAAATATGACTATCATAAACTACTCTCTGTGGCAAGAGAACATAAACCAAAGTCTTAAAGTAACCTAGTGCAATGATTTCAGCTAATTGTAGTAGTATATGTAATAATTTAGCTTAATTTTGCTAAGATACCCTAAGGTTGCTGACACTTTGAACCAAGATAGAGATTAGGGGAACAACACCAGTTTATTTAATATATTTTACTTTATAAATTAAAAAGCCGTTTAAGTGAGTCTTGCAATAGGTATAACATTATACTGTCTGACACAATCCTTCCACTATCATCTACACTAATTTGGATATTACTTGCAAGTCCTACTCTAAATTCTTAAATCATCTTACAATACATTACTAAATAAAGAAATATTCTATGAAGGAGAATACTAAATATTAACCTTCATTACATATAGTAGGTGGTTAAAAGAATTAGATAGCGCACTTGCAATTTTCTAGTATAAGACACCTTATGTCACCTTATGTAAACGCTATCATACCCTTACAGACTTCACTCGATAAGTATTTGTATCATATTAGAAGTTTACTCTATATTAAAAAAGAATTTGAGATAGATAAAGGTCATTTAAGGGCTACAAAACCCTTTTATGACACTCGTAAATTTTTAGCTAATAGTTTAAAGCTTGGAAAACTTCAGCAAGTTACGAATAAATATCAGTACTTTATTTTTAAATGTGAAGATAAATGAGCAAAGAGCAAATTGTGATGTTAGAAAAAGTACAATATACCGATAGATATATATGTTATACACAAATAAATGCACCATGTAAATGGAAATGTAGAAATCACGTATGAAATATATCTGGTATATTTTATTTGTGTTTATGATAAGAAAAATGTACTGAACTAAAATGTGAAGAAAGTGCA
>NW_002060953.1:57822-80044 GCF_000150275.1 Trichoplax adhaerens | reverse complement strand
ATGAAAAGATAATTATGTTCGTTATATAAACTATTAACATGCTCTTTATTACTTTTCAAGTATTAAATTGGTAACTAAGTATTACATAACGTATAAAGTATCAATTGAAACTCGGTAAGATTTTTCTTAATTTTGCACGTAATTGACTATTTGTTAAGGAATATATAACAGGATTCATAGCTGTATTGCTGAATACAAGTAATAAGGACACAATATTTAAATAGGTAGGTTTATCAAGATTGAATATATTACGTGTTTGGTAACTGTCAACACTATATGCCAGCCAGGGAAGCCAACAAATAATATTTGTTCCTACCAGTAAGACCGTAGTTCTAATTGATCGTCTTAACGTACTGTTCGCAGTTAAATCTTGTACAGATTTTCGGTAAGCCACATAAAACATAATTCCATAGCTAAGCATGATCACAAACATAATAATAATAATATAAAACATTAGTAAGGCATGTATCAAGTAGTTTTCTTGAAATTTTTCAAAAGAGATCGCGCAAAAATATAGCAGAAAATAACGTCCCAAACCATATTTTTGCAATCCAAGCGTAGGTGTAATCCCAAATATTAACGGTATAAGCCAAATATATAATGTTATAATGATACATTTTTTAGGAGTAATGATGGAACTATAACGAAAGGGCTTGATAACTGCATAAAAACGGTCAACACTAATTGCTGATGTAGACGATAACGAAGCCAAATACAGCATAAGTACGAAAAATCCTTGTAATTGGCATATGAAATGGCCTGGATAGCCTATTAGCGATGTAAGAATAATAAGTGGTAAAACAATCAGTCCATTTAGAAAATCGACTAAAGCTAGGTTTCCAATGAGCAAATTGTTCATGTTGTGCAAGATAGGATTACGATACAAGGTGATTAAATTAAATAGATTAAGTGGAATGGATATCATGCTGAAAATAGATAGAACAACAGCGTATATGACGGCTTTCGCAGGGTTGTATATGAATTGTATGTTTGGGCTAGATATTGATTGGTTGGTAGCCAAATTTAAGACACTTGTATTAAACTGTGTAAGTGGTGGGCTTATCTGGGTAGTGGTCAAGCTGTTGGCCATAATCTTTGGTTTGATTTGTTGCTTCACTGCTAACTAGAACTATGAAGTATGTATGATAAAAAAGACTCCTCACATAAGTGCCGCCCTTAAATCCTATTAGCCATGATTTTTTTTAATTAGATGTTCTTCTGCAGTTGATGAAATTTAACTGAAAAAGCAGATAAAATCTTTCTTAAATTAATTATCAACATGAGTAAACATCAATTTAACGCGTAAAGTTATTTAATTATCAAAAGGTTTCCTGATACTGTCAGAACTATTCGATAGCATTTAATGTATCATTCTCGTTAATCTTCAGCACACTAGATTAACAGTATGTGCAAATTATTTTATCAATTCAGAAGTCATAAATATTTTTTGAAATCTTCTTTCGAAGAAATAATAAATCATTTATATTGAACAAGTATGGCATATAATAACAGGAAATTAGTTCCTTTGTTGTAAAGATAAATTCTAATAATTAATATTTGAATTTATTGTATGGAATATACGTCAGTGCTCTTAATTTATATGCAAGTTAGCTGAACTTAAAGCGAAAAAAGAATTTCTATTTGATCAGTTTCCGCATCATAAGAATTTGCTTACCTGCTACTGCGCCGCCCAACACGCGACAATAAGTGATATTAAAATGAAAACTATAATAAAATACTTTTCAATTATTATATTTTGAACTATTGATGTTGCAAGATTTTAGTATTATTTATTCGATACCTCAAATGAGTTTCAACTGTATCCTGAGATGCTATTTTGCAATAGAATATCGTAATTATGTTCAGTTCAGCGGAAAGGCTCAATTAAAAGTTAAGCAGGAAATTAATCTAATTCTAGATAACTTTTATTGCTTACTTTTAAATCTACATGCATTTGCGAATAAAGTGTACATTTTCAGTGTTGTTGATGGTTAAAATTTTCGGTAACCTTCCTGTGCTATTTGTACACTGTCAACTTTCAATTTTTAATTTTAAAGATGGTCGTTGTCATTCAATAGCATACAACAGCAATTTATGAACACACTAAGATATTACTGAATATTATATGTATTCAATTTTTCGTACTCATAGAATTATGACAAATTGTAAACATACTTGCTAGTATCTTTTATCGTAATTATTCACAATTAACTGGATTCGCGTTCGCTTATTTTGGCAGAGTATCTGTATTACCGCATGAATTGCCGTAAAGAATATATTAATAAATTGATGAATTAAATGTTCTTACTTTATGATCGAGATTAAATTTGCACTTGCTGTAAGAGCAACTGCTATATAATGACTAGTCTTTCGTGAATTGTATGTTGTATAGTAACGGATATTAAACATGATAGCATCGATGAATTAGTTATAGCTAAATTGTAGGCCAATTATCTAAAAATAGCCATCAGAAGCTTATGTTTGTAAACAGTATCGCATGGTATTGCAAGGAAATTAAGTATAAATTCATCTTTCTAACATGTAAATGCTATCAAAGAGTAACCTGTGCAAGCTCTCAGAATTGCCATACAATCAATCCTTCAATATTTGTCAACATAAAATTTCGAACTATCTAAGTCACTAAGGGATTAATAAGTTCGACTGAAAAATGGCTACCCCCAATTTCATGAACTGGAAGTTTCATTTCTTCTTATTCATGTCGAAACAATGATTTGGAACTCTCAGCTAATTATCAACCTTACGGGCGATATGAAATAATCGAGCATATATTTTACTAGTACTCCCATTTGTAATGGCCTTTTGCTTAACGTAATCGTGTAAAAGACGATAGATCCCAGAAAATGTAAGATGCTATAAATAATAATTTCCTTAATTTAGTATGCTATTGTAATTTATTGATATTATTCACGAAGATTAGTATTGGAAAGCTAGACAATACGCTGCCGTAGCAAGTGATATAATGTAGGTAAAAATAGTCATAGGTGAGATTGAGCAGTAATCTAAGCGCAAAACATAGTAAACACATGCATGTTAACTTGAACGTAGAATATATTAATCAAATTTTAGGTTTAAAATGTGAAAAATTGCTGATTGACTGATTGATTCAAATTTAATACGCACGATTTATTACGGTATGATATAAGTAAAATTTATTTACTACTACACTATGTTTCGGTAAAAAAGCTATTGAGAAGTTGTCAGTTACTAATTGCCAGTTCGCCCTTAGGGAAGTACTCTTGGATTAACGTTGGAAGCAGTAATTTATATAAAAACCCTAGTACAAAGGATATCATTAACAGTATAGGTACAGCACAATAGTATTTAAGGAAATGAACTCCGAGGGTATTATGTTACGGTACATTGAATGATCTTAGTTGGACTTAAATATCTTTTTAGTAAATTGCATGAAATTTGAGAACAATTCAATTATTACAGTAAGATGATATTTAATGTACTTATCGTAAAATATTTATGATAGCTTTTGATGAATTATTTCGAATTTCTGTTAAAATGGCTACTTTTACATTTTAGAATTGGCTGCATTTGTCTTGAGCCGTTTCTTAAAATTTGCGAATTTTACAGTTGCTGTACGCGCAACGCGGAAATAACCTGAAGTTCTATGTAATTAATATCATATGTTATCGATAAATACAAGGGTATTAAAATCGATAACCGTAAAGCGACAGGAAGCAATTAACTATCATTTATCGTGATTTTATATTTCAGCTTCCTTAATTTTGTTTAATGAATGGCTTTCTCTTATGTAAATAATTGTAATCAAATCAATGATGCCATATTATACTATATAACCCGCAGAATAGTAATTTAGTTAGTATTGTTACTATATTACGCTTTTTATAATGAGAGGAGGCCATTGCGATATTCTATATTCTTTTCAATTACTCTTGCAAATAATTCTCTTTAACTTTTAAAAAATTATCTCATGATATTTAGTATTGGAGATGATAAATTTATTTGGGATATTTTACTAAATTTACGATATATTATAGGATTTTTAACAATGAACAGATTTTAGTGCTAACTTATATTTCTTAAATATTGTAGTATTTTTAAAGATTTGCTTTGTATATAGAATACTTCTAGAGGTGTATGGTGCTCTTTTCAATTAACAATACTGGTCCAACAAATAAAGATACAAATGCCTTGAATCTTGCTCGTAAACCTCAATAGTCTCATAACTTGCAATTACAAAATTGCAATGGAATGCTATATGGTGTACAATGTCTTAACAGTTAAGAAAAAATTATTACACGACACGGTAAAGAAAGATATTTTCACATCCATTTCGCATCAAGTATACACTTAACATCTTGATGAGAGTGAATGGTCAATGCAATGAGTCATACCGAATGAGAGATGCGAGAAGGATATTCTAAATTATAGACTAGTCAAGTCTCAGGCTCCATTAAGTTTTTTAGTGATACTTAGAAATAAACGTTAGAATTAAAAACGTACTACTTGGCTGTTATTTAATGCTTTTTGACATTCTCTTTAAAAGATTTCAAATAAAAAAGGTCATTATATAGCAGATATTTCTATAGACAGACGTTGAAAGCCTAATTAAATGATACTTAATAGCTTTTTTCTGCATTAAACTTTGTCTGTCAAATTGTATCAAGACAAGATGTAATACAATTTCGCTAGTTTATATATTATGTCGGCTACCATTCGATGAATTTACAGTAAAGGGGTTAAATCGATCATAGAATGCTAAATTTAGCATTTTACTCTTATGCTATCACATCTTTATGGCGATAAAGAAAGTGACATGACAATAACTTTTAAAAACAGGAAAAAAACATCCGTTAGAAATGGATACTATTGTAGATTGTAGTTGCAAGTCCTATTAATATTGGTAAAGCTGTTAACGCACAATCAAGTTAGCGTTTACTAGAGTAAACTTCACAGTAGATAGTTTTCAATGTCTAAACGAAAGAAAATTTATTAGTTCAAGTAGCTTAACTATTAAGTCCTTCTTGAGAAAATACAGATTAAACCAACGTAAAGACCAAATTAACGATCAAAGATTCTTCAATTAGTTGTATCCTAAATATTCCCTGCAAATCTGGCAAATCAATAGTAAAACTAGAACTACAATTTAGCATTCTTATGCATATCTTGTTATTGATAAACATTATTTTCTTTTAAAATTATTGTAAAAGTGAATTAAAAATGATATTTAATTTCAAATTTCCTTCATATAGCGATTGAAATCATGGAGATATTATCATTGACAGGTCAAGTTTCGATCTGCTGTAAAATAACTCAGTCGATAATTTGATCGACAGTAGTAACCCGTTTAAATTCAAGATTTTAGAAAATAGCAGGAATACATATTCACTTCTAGTAAGCGGCAGCTTTGAAAACTATTGCTGATATTTGCAATTTGCTAGCGAGCTACTCATTTAGTTATTGAAAGGAGTAAAATGGGGCTATTATGAAGGATCACCATAACACTTAAATATAAAGATACTGACATCGCGAAGGAGTTCTGACCTGTAATTAAAGCATAGACTTTATCTAGTAACAATAGATATTTACAATTTAGATCCATTACCGTTATAATCTATAGTTATAGTTTTAAATGTATGCTGAATGTAGGCCTAATTGATAAATGCCCAGTACTTGATTGTATTTGAATGTGCAGAAATACAACGTTGTATTTTAACGCTAGTATCATGGCTAGCTATATTAAAGTTTAGACTGATATTCCGATAGTCGATAAAATAATACATTGGCTGATTTATGAAAGATTTTATGAGTAGCTTTTAATTAAAGAAATTTACTCATACAAATTATCAATTAAAATTAAAATAGCTAGTTTCATTTTCGTGAGTAAAAAATCTTAAAAAAAAATTTATATCATTTATGAAATGACTAATTCCTCACCTTAATCTTATTGAATGCATATAATAAATTGATAACTATAAATTATAAAAACAAACCTGTATTAAATTGCACACTGTCCTGCAAGTTATAATTTCAAAACCTTGAAAAAATTTTTCTGTAGTCACGATCACGCAATCAGTAGAACGGAGCAGAGTAAATCACTTCTTTGCCCGAATAGAATATTTATAAGATTTGGTAAAAAAAATGATCACGTGGTCGTAATAGTTAGCATATCTTAGTCAATAAACTAATTATTATATGTCTACATTTATAATTGAATGAATGAATTATGAAATGATCTTTCAAAAAATAATATTACTAGTTATATTATACTGGCATATATGTTATTATTACGTATGTTATATAAAATGATAAATTTTATATGGTTGAAAATTTTGCATTTGAAAAGCTTTACGGTTAAACATTCAGAGAGTAAATAGCAGAAGTTGTTACAGCTGAAACGGCGGTGAACTACAGTGCTATTGTTATACAATCTTAAAAATACTGATCCGTAGTATTTCTTTACGATATCTGCAACTAATGATAATAGACGTAAATATCCGTTATTTTGACAGCTTTTCTCTGCTGCTAAAATATTTTAAGTCCGTCGTTAAGAAACTATTTGATTGCTTTTGTTGTCTACTACTCCAGTTACCTCTAAATCGAGTATAAATATCACTTTTACTCCACCATCGTGAACCTGACTATGAGTTCTCGAAGAAAATGGATAATCACCAATTGTGATATACCTTTAAATCAAATGTTTTATTACTAAATACCATGCCATTGTTCTGAATCGGCACATAGTGAAAAAAACATCGTTTCAATGCATACGTATTTTTAACGAAAATCAACTTAAGCGTAATTGATTATGACGATCTACTAGGCGGATAAATAATGCCAGTCTATCACAATGCGCTTTTGTTCGGATAGTATTTGTAAGTGCAATTCTGCTGAGCTATTCACTAATAATTTTTTATGGTTTATGGCGATAATGTATCAATTCTCTTGTGAAAATTGCTCATCTACAAGGATTAAACTCTTATTCAATTCTCAATTGCAATCCAGTATTTCTTTCATTCGATTCTTAGATTTTTGTGATCCCCAACTGAAATTAAATTAGTAGTTGTCAATATAAAGTTAATCGATAGGTAGTTATAGTCTCAAGATCGAACTAATTAATTTAGGTTAAGTTTTGACAAATAATTAGATATTGTGATAGGAATTATCCCATCCAAATAATGAACGATTCTACAAAATTTGTTGATTTAGATCGAATAACGCTATAAATTCGTTAATTTCAATTATACTACAATCATGCTCCAAATATGCTTTAGTTTACAATATTTTCAAATGATATAGATAACCTAAGCATTAATTGCCAAGGTCTGCTTTATTACTTTAGTACCTAAATATGGTATTCTGGATAACAGTAACTGCTAAACGTAAGGAGCATGGACTCTTCCTCAAAATTAATACGAAAAATTAGTTACCATCATAAATTAATATTGTAGCCCTCAATTAAACCGAAGGAAATATTTACTCTATCAATTTTTAGTTCATTATTCGAATCAAACTAGAACGCTTTAATTATAGTAACAATATCGGAGAATAAATTTATTCAATTTATATTAAGAAAATGATGCACTTGATGTACAATGGTTTATCAAAAGGTTAATAAAAATCAACAAATTATCCTGTTTTTGCTTAGTTAAGATTGAAAGTTCTGATCATGAATATTAAACACATTTTTGGAAGAAAAAAATTGGTGATAACGCTTACGTATGAATTTGTTTGTACTAGCATATATGATAGGATTGACAGCGGCATTGCTAAGCATTAGTAGCAAGGAAGTAATGTTGAAAGGAGTTGGCTTGTTGGATATTTCATGATTACGGTTGATATATTCAAGTAAATTAAAAATCATGAAAGGTAACCAACATAAAAGGTTAGTGCCAACAATTAAAGATGTAGTTCGAATCGACTTTTTTATGTTGCTGCTTCCCAAAATATCTTGTGCCGATTTTTCATACGCAATAATAAATATAACGGTGTAACAAGTTATAATACTAATTGTGATTACAACAATAAAGATGTTTAATATGGCTTGCAAGACGTGGTTATTATCAAATTGGTCAAATGAAGTTCCACAGAAAATCGGCGCGAAATATTTTCCCAAACCGTACTTATGTAAACCCAATACCGGTAGAAATGCAAGAATGGTAGGGACAGTCCAGGTGCATATGGCTATTAAAAAACATCGCTTCTTATTAATGTAGGATTTATAGCGGTATGGATTGACCACTGCAAAACAGCGATCTACGGTTATAGCCAATGAAGCCGTTAAAGATGCCGAATAATTTAAATGTAGAATGATTCCTTGCAATTGGCATAAGTTGTAGTCATGATTTCTATTCAGCGATACTACAGTTATCAGCGGAAGAACGATTAAGCCGTTCATAAGATCTATAAACAATAAGTTACACAACAATATGTTGTTCATGTTGTGAAGAATCGGTGAAACATATATAATAATGATATTAAATAGATTGCATGGGATAGAAATCAAGCTTATTACAATACACACGGTGGCAATAATGGTAATCTTTACTTGACTTGGATCATAATCTGTTGGAGATATTGTGGATTCGCATACAATTTCTTTCGATAGAACTGATAAATTATCGATTAAAAATTGTGGCTGACCAGCCATTTTAATAATTTTAAATTGAGATTTTCGGAAAATTAGTAATTTGTTTTATCAGTCCTTCGTAGAAACACGCTTATACCTGATGAAAGGAAGGATGTAGATCCAGCTTTACTTTAAAGTATTATCTCTTCGATGCTTTAGTTATAGGTTTAAATGATACCGTATGACAGTGTTTATAACTGGATTTCGTTTGGAAAGTAAAAATTTGATTACATTTGTTTTTCAATTTTGTTAGAAGGAGCAACATCCTAGATTGTTAACTAGAATTAACACTGTTAAGTTATTACAGATTTAATTTATAAAGAATTGGGGTAAAATTTTAATATGCAGAAAAGGCATAATGTATCTCAATATCGTTTGATAGTTGAATTATTAATCAACGAACGCTTAATTTTTAATTATCAACAATAGCTATACTGAATATAAATTTTATATAAGAGTATTATAACCCATTATATTAAAACGTGACAAAGTCCTTTATTTAAATTTCCACCACCTTAAAAGTATATTTTATCATCACTAGAAAACTATTCGTTACTCTACGGTATTATTTTCTAAGAAGAAGGAAAGTCATTTTTTCATTAACAATGTAAAACGCGTCAATTATCTGCGTCATGATAATTTAGCTGTAGCTGTAGCGCATATTAATATAATATTAATTAAGTAAGCTATAGGTTGCAACGACATGCCAAGTCATAGGAAGTACAGTATTCAGCATACTTTAGCAAATTTAGAAATTTATTGAGAAAATTATTAAATCTCAATTTTCGTTGTCTTTAAGCTTGAAACTGTAAACTTCTTACTGAAAGTGATGAAACAGTTATTATTGCTTAGATTCGGTAAATTAATCAGTAAAGATGCTGGCTTGTTTCATATAATTGATACGTTTTCGTGTTTGTAGAGCAGTTTGCTCCTCGTTAATATCTATCTTCAAATAGTGTTAATTAATCTGTTAATTTTCTAACTGTTACGGAGTAAAGCACCGTACTTGCTAATTAAATAGATTTTGTCAGTATTTAGCTAATGGATCATATTGGTAAGCGATAATTGAAATTAAGAATATTAATGTCTAGATTGCTAGACGACAAAAGGCATAATTGTATTTGCAATTAATTAGTAGAGCCTATATACAGTAGATATTAATAATGGCGACACGTTAGCACCCTATACAAATCATGTAAATCTTATATTGTCAAGTTACTATGTGTGCACCATAAATTTAGTGGAATGGTATAAAGGACGAGCGAATGCTCAGTTCCTGAGTTCCTTATTAGATCGTGTACGAGAAGGTACTCAGCTACTCTACTAATAAAAACTTTACTAAGCTTTTAGAACAGTCTTATCCCTGTGTGGCCGAAAGTAGTAAAGAACTACCATACAGTAGATCTCCAGGTGTAGTGGAGCAAGGCATAAGTAATCTATTAGTTTAGTGTAGAAGTTCGCAACATAAGTTTTTGACACTAACATATATGCCACTGTATTGAAATGAAATGTGTAGAGATCAAGCTACAAAACTTTAACAAACTTTGATTCTACTTTCGTTGAACTCCGGTCGACTTAACGAAACTTTGACCCCAAATATAATTTGGGGAAATAATCGAACAACAATTTATTACAATACAAAATTGAGAGAAGTATAAACTGAATAACGTTGCAAATACTTAGCTTTAAGTATTAATAAAATAAGTGACAGACTTAAAAATGTCAACGACCAAACAACCTTTCAAAAAGAAGAACGTTTTAACTTACGACAATTCGACCCCGAAGGCCTTTTAAATTAACAAGTTCTTCAAAACAATCTTCTTCTACTCTCCCTCTAAATTTTCTAATTGCACTATCATTTATAGGCATTGTAGAGCCGTCAGAGGTATTTAAAACTAAACATTTGCTAACCAATCGCTCTCAAGATCCGTTTTAGAAAACTACTTCGCACCATTTAAGAAAACAAAAATCATTCAAAGTTCAGACACAATTTACCATACGATTCCCTAACAAAACACTATAAACCAACAAGTTAACTATAAAATACATCAAACTTCACTTCTAGCATAATTTCTATCATTAATGCACTATAAAAGTCTAAAAATTAACCTTTAAATATCAAGATTTAGTCACAAAAATAACATTCTAACTACATAACAATCAACACAACCTCTGCCAATTTCCATCTTATTTTCTATTTTCCTCACTAAACTTTCCTAATGTGACTTTCGTGTCACGTCATAAAATTCCAAAGTTTCAAATTCATAACAATAAGTTCAAATTTAAAAAATCTACCCTTACAATATTTTCCATGAACAAAAATCCAACAATTAAAACAGGAAAATTATATCGGACATAAATCCGACCGGTTCCGGAATCCGAATCCGAAAAATCCGGATTTTATAATGATCACAGTAATCGCTTTTTCAAAAAATTTTATATGACTATCACGACTACTTTTCTGTCATTAGTATCGCTGAGTATTGACAGTTGATGTTTTAGCGTCAGGTTGTACGGTAACTGTACGATTGTAGACTACATTACAGTAATTTACCGTCATGTCATAAGTCCCCTTTCTCCAAGGATAGGGTTTTGTTACTAAGTCAAATTTTGTTACAATTTGAGTAGATGATGAAACGCCCTTTCTTTAGATTAGGCATTGGCTCTAAGGCTACTTCTATAGTAATCTGTATAATACCTTGTAGAATAATGAAAAAGAAAAGATGGCGACATGATGATTTGGCAGGGTAAAACTTAAAGACACTATTACTTTCTAGGTATTTTCTATAGTAAAATAGTACTAGTTACATACTAAACGCTATAAAGAACTCTACTTTTAGTCCTTTACTACACCATTGCTGATGAAATCAAGTATTGCAATCTTGCAATTTTAATAAAGACTTGAGTATCAATTAAAATCAATCGATTCTGTTAATTTTCATAGCAAAGTAGCTATCAAATGACGGAGTCATTTAAATTCACTAGCAACTTTCGCAGACCTAGTGGATAGAGACAAAGCCATAAGCGGATTAGCGAATTTGAACGGTGAATCGTAACATCTTTAATTTTATATACAACTGCAATGGACATAATTTAGGATAAGAAAAAGACGCCTGCTAACAGAAGCATTACTTTTGTACTTAAAAGAAATGGTTATGGTCATATATATCGTTTTCACACCAAAATGTATTAATAATATTGTACTGTGTAAGTTTATTGGAACGCTAACAGATTAAAGTTTAAATTTTAAAACTTTCCAATTTTGAGTATGACCTAGTAAGTCAGATAGATATCTAATTTATAGTTACGCTTAATAAATAGTTATGATGCTTATTATTAACCTTGTTTTTCTTGCATGCTCTAACATCTGCTCCCGGTATTTTTTAAACAGCAGTTTAGAGTAATATAGCATCTGGATCTTAGAATGTTTGCATATTCAATTTTTAAATCCACATTCGACTCCAGGAAAATAATCTTGTCACCGCTAAGAAACGGATTTATAAGGCAAATATATGGTTTATTTTTACACTTGAGAGTAATGTTAGTTTGTGCAAGAAAACGCTCTCATATCTCTTGTAAAATGCAGTGCAATATGGCTCCTACATTATTTAAGCTATAACTAGGTAATATTCTATTAACGTAAGGATTCCGCGATACCTAATAATATCTTGACATTCAACAATATTTCAAACCCAGTAAGAGAATACTGCTTAACTGTTGCAAGCCGACTTTGTTGCAAAATAACGAAAAGCTTAATCTATAATTTGTCCCGCTCTGAAATACGTATTATTCTACTTAAAATCGTTTAAGAAACACTTTGGATACTTATTCCTAATCTTACAGATTCTTCGTGCTTTATACGCCTTTGAATTTGCCTTAGTATTAAACTTAAGAACTAAGTTTATTTTATAAAATATTGGGCTTACATGCCCTTTTATAGAAATTTGAGATTTTAGTTAGGTGTGTGTCAAAAGCGCTTATTAAAATTAGGCAATAAATTAATTTCGAAATACCTAATTAATGCGATAATATTTAAGGATATAAATATCAAAATTCTCTTTCACAGAATGATCAAGACACAACACGCAATATAATACAAATTATTTACAATTAATATTACGGCACAAGATGGAAAAAGTATGAAACATTTCGTAATGCAAATAAAGCTATGCTACTAAACATCGTTGACTACTCTATAGATAAGGTATATTCATCTTGCTAATCTATTCTGCATTAACGTACTGTACAGTTAGTATGATTACCTTCAAACATGTGTAGAATAAAATTGGTATTAGAATAGTTTCTAATATTGAATACTTTCAGGGCTTGTTATTTATTCTAATTCTACAGTTATTTAAGGTAGATGCATCGTGTTATTATAATTAGTAATAGTCAAACTGCTTAGATTTTCAAAAAAGGATATAAGACCTGAATGCACTGCGCTTTTTTTTATAAGGACTTCAGCGCCTGTAATCATTGATTCATAGTTTTGATATGACTAATTTATATTATTTGTAGCTAAGTTGTCATTAAAATTAAAGTAGTAAAGAAAAGATGGTACCGATAATATCTTTACCAACAACAGCGATTATTTATGATGTAAGTGTTGCAATTTTCCTTAATTTCTTGTATTCCTTATAGTATCAATTTTTAGTATATTGGCTTAAAAGATGTAACATAATTCGTCAATAATGAGCTTTAGAAAAAAGAGATATGATGGACAGAGTTTTGGCTGATTTTGGCACATAACATTACTTGGCAACGCACGTGAGGCTTGCGCAAGGTAAATAAAATTATGTGTTGTTGCAAAGTTTTGCTACTAATTAAAAGTAGAAATAAACATTTAAGTTAAATTTAGTCTAAAGAATGTATACTTATCAGCACTAATTGTAAATACAAGCCATCATTAGCGAAGAGGAATTGTATTTTCTTACAAGCTTTAAACTTGATTATCGATTAGATTGTAAGCTAGTATTAATTACTTTTTGTTCAAAATAAGGAAAAAGTAAATTAAGACAAAGCTATAAAAGGTTGGACTTGGACTATATGAATAAATTGATGATATTGCTGACGTAAAACGCTATTAGTAGTAGCATAGATCATTGGATTAAGTGCAGCATTGCTAAATGTCAATAATATTAAAATGATCATTGATGCATCTGGCATATAATTATAAAGAGTTATGTCGTGTTTTCGCGTGGAATACATTCTAATACCAAAGATTAAATATGGTACCCAACAAATAAGGTTAGTTCCTACAATTAGTAATGTTGTCCTAATTGATTTCATAATGTTTCTACTGCGACTCAAATTTCCAACAATCTTTTTACAGGCTACAACAAATATAACAGTTTAACTAAATAAAATGATCAGAATGGTTATAGCAATAAATATCCAGAACATCCAGCCTATGGCCAAATTTGTTTTATAATCATTAAAAGAAATACCACACAAAATCCGATATGAATATTTTCCTAAGCCTTATCTTTCTAGACCTAACAGGGGGATTGCCACAAATTAACAAGGTATAAACTAGATGTATAATTGAACTACCAAACTTTTTCGAGTATTTACATTGGGTTGATACCCAAATGAATTAACGATTGCCAGACAGCGATCGATGCTTACAGCTGATACAGCTGATAAAGATGCTCCATACATTGCAAATAAAATAAATCCTTGCAATTGGCATAAAGTTTCGCCTGAATTACCCATTACAATAGTAATAATAGCACACGGTATGACTATCAAACCATTAAGAAAATCAATACAAGCTAAATTAAAGATAACTAAATTGTTCGTTTCATTCAATAGTGGACATCGATATTGTTAGCGGTAACGATAGCGTCTGTTTTTTGGTATGCTCTCAGTCAACTGAAGCGAGATCGTCAGCTAAGCTTCCACGTGAATATCTACCTTTATTCTGATTTCTCACCACCTTATATACTGTACAATACTGTAGCTTTACTGATCTAGTACGGAACAGAACTAGTGCCGTTAAGCTCTGATAAGGTTGCAATACAACCGATATGAATGCAATACAAGAAATCCTATAATTAGATACAGAGACGCTAGTAAATCCGTAACAGATATATGAAAATTAAATTGAGTAAATTTCCAGCTACAGCTAAAACACTAATAATTACTGCGATAATTATTGCGAAAAGGATTCTTGGATCGTTTCTACTAAATACAAAATCTGGATATAATGTTGTTTGATTGTGAAGACCAACAGTTACATCGTATTGTGCTGGATTAGTAGGATAAAAATTAGTGTTCGAGTCCATGATCTAATTTAAGGATACTCAGACTTGAATAGCGGTGATAAGAAATCATGCACGATATGCTATATGCTATTACTCGTTTAACGTATTGTGATATATACCAATCACGAAATTCCAAATTTTAGAAAAATAAGGGCTTTATTGAATCTTATACAAAGATCAATTACACACAGCTCTACTTTAGCCGAATACTACTACTAAAGACTTCTACAACGAACTAACAGAATAATCTAAAGTTGCATGCTTTTATACTTTTCGTAGCTTTCGCAGCTACAATCCGTATGGCAACCTTTTACCTTATTTTACACATAGTTAAACTATTCTTAGTAAGACTATTGTACTGCGGACCATCATTAATCCAATATGGATACGACTACAGTACTTACGTAGACATTATTCACACCAGCAAAGTACAATGAATTAACCATATCCTAATATATGATTTACAGTTCTATTTTTACCTATAGCCTTATTAGTAACTCAACAGCTTACTGTATATAGTCATCTGTACTCTAGCATAGAGTCTCTACCACAACAGTCTATAGTTATAGCTACCAAATATCTCTTAGGATAATATCTACCGTACATTATACTAAACATGGCTAGCAGTCTACAATCACAATACTAGTTACATTACACGTATATAACTACTTTTTAATATTAATAATGACGAAATTAAATGAGCATAGAAGAAAGGGGCTAAATTTTGTAGATAGTAACAGCTTAATACATGATATTTCTTGACAAATGACAGCAGATCAATGTGAAGAACGAATGATGATAGCCTAATAAATTAAAAATTACAGTATATTGTTTCAAATTTAATGTGGCTGATAATGAATAAGTTATAGACCCAATTATTCTAATCTATTGATTAATATTTATGGATAAATTGACTTTATATTTGACAAAGAATACCTCTATTCTGATGATAAAGTTTTGTTCTTTGTAATGATGAGATCCTGTAGCCATGAAAGCTTGAAATAGTCTTCATGAAGTAACAAAACATTGCGATCATCCTTTATTCGCTAGATCATCCTCTTAGTTATAACCTATAATTTGCTATTGTTCATTTTTAATTAAGCTTTCTAACTTTACAGTATAATAATTATCCTCTAGCTTACTAGCTTTACCGATTATACCTGACTAGCATCGATTTTTAGTAGCATCAAATTATACACGTAAAATTAATTTAAGATAGTTTGAAAAGTTTGTTACTAAATGAATCAGGAGTAATCATGATACTGCAAATAAATATTGTTCGACACAAATGTCTTAGAAAAAGTAGGATGACGTAGGAAAATTTGTTACATATTTACTAGAGTCATGAACAGCATATTAACAAATGAAGATAACAAAAATAACTTGTTTTCGCAGAGACCTTTTCTATTTAATCAGAGTTTCTCTTAAGACGAAGATCACTGTCGTTAATGACTTCAGTTCTAAAACATGACTTTGTGTCTTTATTAACTTGCGTCTATCTTATTCCAACTACTGAGTTGTGACAATGCTAGGCTGAAATGACTTTAGTATATAGTATGCATATGTTTTTATTCGCAAATAAAACTATCTGGTTAAAAGCTACAGCACACATTAGAAATATCTTAGACAAAAATTAATATAAAATCAGTAATTTCAAACTAACAAGGCATTTATGTAAGGTAATTCAGAAGAAGTTGCCGATTTGTGCTACCGGCTATGTATTCAAATCTAGTATTTGAAGCAATCGCTTACCAGTTCATGTTTGGTTATTGCGTATGTAACGGGATTGATCGCTGAATTTAAGAAGAGTAATATATAGCTACGAAGTTATTAAAATCATTGATAGCAACTATTGTATTGCTCTCTAGAATCTGAAAAGTATACATATTGATAATTATGCACAGTATCTAGTATATTAATTTGGATCTTATAAAAGGCAAAGGTATTACGAATAGATCTCCTAATGCTGATGCTATGCTTTTTAACTCATCTAAATTTTCGAAACGTAACAATCAGTAATGCAATGTAACAGCGTAAAATAACAATTGCAAAGATACTAATTAGTATTAATTAATAACACTATCCGGCATATAACGTGGCTTTCTGGAACAAAATTAAAGAATATCGAGCAAAGTAAGATATGCGAATAAATGTACCTTTCAGAACCATATCTTTTTAAATCAAGTATCGGCAATCCTGCCAAGATTAGCGGGAGATTACTATTCGGTCATTACAGCATGATATTACTTTTATGCTTCTTAGTTAGCTTAATTCTAGATATAAAATGAAAAAAGATTTACAATTGCCAGCCTTTGATCGATACTGATAGCTAATAATACCGCTGATGACCTATATTAAGTAGATTCCAGATAAGCCTTGAACTTGGCAAGCTTGCTAATCAGCGTAGTCGCAGTCAAAAATAGCAATGCTATTGAACCATAAAGAAGATTGCTTAATGATATGTTACAGATAAGTAAGTTTTTGTTTTTATGAAGCATACCGTGTCGATACACAAAAAATAAAATTTAAGAAATTAAAATAAATGGCAAAGACAGTAGTTACAACAATACTATCAACGGTAGCGACGAATATAGTTTCCTTAAATTTCCGGTCTATGCTAGATGTAATTGATGTTTTGTAAGGAAGATCCTGCTTCGTATTTCATACTTAGCATAGTTCAATTTATATTATTTATGACTGATCAAAATTTTAACGCAGGCAAAACTCTAAATGAATTTGCTAGGCTGTCAAAGTCTGCCTAAAGTGAAGTAAATTTCTTTGAAATGATCATTCATCTTTGAACTTTGAATTATTGGCAGCAGTTAATTGGCCGGAAGCAAGTTGCCATTTACATTGTCAAAATTGCTCACATATAGTATTTCTGATTTAACTGTTTTGATGAGAGTAAAAACATATAATACTAAGCTTTCTTATAGTTGTGCACAGAGACCATCATTTTACATTCAAATAACTTTTTACTTTCTCTCCTGGTTTGCTGTACATTCACAAACGATTGAAATAACTGCCGAGATTAATTCATGTTCCAATCCCATATTCATTTATAGCATACATACTAAATTTCGCTCTAAATCTTCTTTACACTCTATGCCTTAGTAATTGTATACCAGAACTATAGTATTTGTTTTCTATTTACTATAACCAATCCTAGCCGAAAATAGTAAGCGTTATTTAGTTACTACTTTTCAGTATTAATAAATTATTTCTATCTTAGCAGTCTCCCAAGGAACATAGAAAATCAGTAATGACTGAAATAAATATAAGAACTCTTTGAAAGAGTTGAATATATGAACTAATTTAGAGTCAAGATGATTCAATCGACTATTGCATCTTTCAATGAGTTTAGAAATGCATCAAGTAGTTATGATTGAGAATCAATATATGATTAATATTAGTCGCTCGATTAAGCTCATAATAATTGGAATAGTTTCCTGTTTTATAATAAAAATGATTTATTAATATACCAAACGGGCAGCTAGAACGACATGTAAACTCGGTTTACGAATTGTACCAACGAGTATTGCAACTCTTACAAACGCAAAGCGTTAATGGTGTGATGTTAAGCATAATCTCTAAAATTTATGCGCCCGTAAGCTCACAATTAATAAATATCTCACCTTTTACTCTAACAAATACCATTGATAAATTATCATCACTTTTGAAACTACTGTACGCTACATACTCTGGTAATATTATGTTCAATAGCATATTCAGGACTATACTACAGTTTATGACGTCATTCATTAGCACAAGAGGAGCAATTCTTGTAAAAATAGATTTATAGAGCAATGAATCTATCCCTCGATAATATGCAAACAGATATACCATATTATGTTGTTCGTACAACCGACGTTTATTTGAGCGATATCTTACGATTTTTATTCCTTGCTAGAATACTAAACTAGTGTACTTTATTTGAAGTATTGCTAAGCATTACCGGTAAATTCGCAGAAATTGGTAAAAAATATTTCATCAACTTTGTTACAAAATTAACGTCAAATAGTATTGATCACCTAAAGAAGTCTGTTTACATTAATTTTTTTTATATTAGATCAAAATTACCATCGCTCTATTGATAATTTCGGACAAGCCCGTATCACTCATTTATTACAGTTAGCCTGTCCGTAAAATATCGCTCCTGTTTACATCTATAATTATCAGAAAACTTTTTTATACTCTAATTTTCGAAACAGTATAATTCTTCTAGATTACCTTGAAGCTTTTTAATTTATGATTATTATCATCTTGAATTAAATTTATAAACGAAAATTAGGAGCGATGAATATTTTATTTCTTTGAAATGCACAATATATCCTGCTAATAATTAAAAATTACAGATTGATTTTTGTGCGTAATAGCTATTTCAAGCAGAAAACATTCTTTCTTTGAGCACTTTATAACGACTTTTAAATAATCTTGTCATGAGGAAATATGTTATTATAACGTAATTTTTTTCCTCCAACTAATAAAAACTGATTTTACTTGCTATTGACATCTAGTGAATAAATTTAAAGCCTGTAGATAATCGTAAGCTCCATCTTAATTGATAATAAATTCAGCGATATCATGTTACGTGCCAATATTTAATTAAATAGAAGTTAAAGAATTGATTAAATGCATCATAAAGAGCGTAATGTTAGTAATAGCTGCTTTTAAGGTAGAATTTTAGTAGTATTCTGATAATTGTTCTATACTTGTAAGTCAATTCGTACAGATGATCTAAACTGCTTCTTTTATGTCCTCTATAAATACTTAAGATCTTTGTCCAAGTCTATTTAAATATAGACTTGAGTCCTTCCCGAATCAAAAATAGAACTAATTTAATTGTGCAAAGCAGCCCAATTATAGATCTTTCAACTTTGTTCGCAAGTCATTGTTAGAACATACGAGTATACGGCTATTAAAATGATTATTAAAATTAATTTTTCAGCAGTATAGTGAATAACTACAAAGTCTGACTATAGTTTTTAAAGCATCATGTACTTAATTACTGTTGTGGTGATAAATAAGCAACATTCTATTTACGCTTATGCTTAAATTTAAAAAATTATCCTAGAATCTCGTATAAACTTAAAAGTATTTCGAAAATTTTATTCGATTGGATGCTAAATATTTTATATATTATAGATTTCTTTATCAAGAGGCTTTTCATATTATTAATAATACTGTAGGATACGTTACATTTTTGAACTACTGTTATTATGCGACAACAAAGACTCTTTAGCCTTAATAACAGGAACAGAGTTCGATACTGTAGTATTGGATATTACGGTATAGGATGTACGCGAGTTTTACAAAACAGATACCATATTTGTTTTCTTAAATAGCTATTCGTTACCATATAAATAATAGGATTAATAGCAGCATTGCTAAATAATAAAAAGATAGCAACTACCGACGTGGGACCTGATCTACTGCTGGAATTAATATCGGGGGTATTATTGACACGATCGATGTACTGTGCAAAATTTAGAAACAAGTATGGAAGCCAGCATAGTAGATTTGTACCTACTATTAACGAAGTTGTTCGAATTGATTTTTTCAAATTTCCACTGTGGGATAGATCTTGAACTGTTTTTCGATATGCGATAGAGAATATGGCTAAGTAGCTACATAGAATTATTATAATAGTTATACTAATAAAGGAAATTAATATCCAACAAATTATGTAATTTTCGCTGTAGAAGATAAAACTAACGGCGCAAAATGCCATATATCTATATTTGCCTAAGCCATAATTTTCTAAGGCAAGCAAAGGTATCAGAGCTATTATAGTCGGTACGAACCAAATGCATATCATAGTAAGGCAGAGTTTCTTCACTGTTATGTTGGCATAATATCGGAAAGGATACATTATAGCGTAAAGGCGATCAGTACTGACAGCCGCTGATGTTGTTAGAGAAGCTGTATATAGCCAAGTCAGAATGAATCCTTGGAATTGACATAAGGAATATACCGGTCTACCAGTTAATCCAAACACAACAATCATAGGTATAACAATTAAACCATTAAAAAAATCTGTAAAGGATAAGTTGGCGATGATTAAATTGTTCATATTATGCAAATTTGGACATCGGTAAATGAAGAAAATGTTAAACAAATTACCAAAAACTGCAACCACGGAAATAAATCCGCCTAGACTAATGGATATTCTTATAATTAGATCAGTAACAAATGTTAGTTGCGTATTATTTAACGGTACTGTCGATTGATTATAACCATACAAGGTTGCTGATGTAGTATTCATTTCCCAGTGTAAGGTTTAATAAATTTCTGTCACAATTGTCATTTACACGCTCTAGTAGGTATTGATGACCGGCTAAAACAGTGCTTTAACTTAGATACTTAATCCAATATATACGAATATCGGGTTTTGGCCGTAACATATATTATATATCTTACAGTTTTTTGTTCAGTTACAAATTTTGATGATGGAAGCTAGATTTTCGTTGCTTTCGTTGCCAATTTCGATCAGTAAATTTACTCTAGTTGTATGACATAACGATATCTCGCTAGATATGTATTTGTATGTGCTTTCTTACCTAGGTATTATCGAATCTTTAACAGTTATATCCTGTACAAATGATGATCTTTACGTTATTGTCTTATCCACAATTTATACCAGTAGCATTATCTAAAAACGCATTTCAAATTTTGAAATAATGTAATTAAAATGCAAAATTTTCAAGTCTCTTCGTATTTAAATATAATCACTAAATAAACCAATTATATTGTGTCTTAACATTTACTTAATGCACTTTCTGGTGCTATACCTACTTAAATTATGACATACAGGTGTAAGTATGTAGACCAGCCACAGCCTGATACCATATACAGATATTATAGTTATAAACAGTTTGTCTCCATATTTTATTTATGGCATGCTTTAATAATTGATAGGCTTTTCAAGCAAATATTTTTAGTGAAGATTGCAATTATAGCTAAGAAATTTTTCAGAATGATGCAATTGGCTAATTTTGAATATACTATAATTCGTAATGATGATAGTTGCGAGATCATATATTTTTTAATTATTTAAGAGGCACTTTTAATAAAAGCTTCCTGAATAAACAAATTATAATGAGATACTCTAGGATTACTTTAGATTTAAATAAGTGGTATACAAATAATAGCTGCATTTTCGGATGTTTTAATAGTATCTTTAAACTCTGTTCTAAATTATTAAACGTTCTACTTAATTGATTTGACCACCCCAGTAACTCTAACATTAAGAGAAAAGTTACCTCTGCCATTTTCATTTCATTTCCAGACGTGATTAAGTTCTATATTCTGTTCATTCTTTCTACAGTATATG
>NW_002060953.1:52143-57772 GCF_000150275.1 Trichoplax adhaerens | reverse complement strand
TTGGAATGCAATAACCCATAGAACAATAATTCTTCAATTTCGATTTCTTAATACACAATAAAATCGATTGTAAAACTTAAAAAGTAGCCGCATAGTAAGAATTGAATATTGAACACAAAATTAAGAAAAAAAAAATAAAAGGCAGAAGACAGTTCTAAATAAATTTACTCATTAATATAATTGGCCATATCATAATTTTTCAATAATTAAATTTTGTACTGTATTTGCTTACAGGGCCATTTCTAAATTAGTCCGACGATACAGATTCAACTTTGGCTGCTCCTGTAAATTTTAGTTGGTCTTACTTTTAAATCCTTAAATGCTTAAAATAATCTAATTACTTCCAAAAGGAGACGCGCAATTTACAATAATTTCCAGAGTATAGTCTATTTTGTAACAGAAACATCCTTGTTAAAAGTTATCCCATCGATCTGTATTAATTTCTATCTCAGTAATCTAAGTTAACCCTAGAAAACGCCGATTGCTCATTATGAAATTTTACTTAGTACGTAGGAAATGAATTCATTACCGAATTTCGGATTAGATTTAATTGATTGGCTAGTTTGCACGGGTATTTTTTAGAAATCTTAATCTCAGTTTTCTAGATTTTAATGTTGTAGTTATAAGATACTCTGTTTTCATAATATTAATTTTGTCGATACATATATAAATTAGATTTTCTATTTTAAGCTACTATCTTTCATGGCTTCCATACTGATCTGGGATATTAGTTAGATTATTTGTTCGAATATAAAATGTGTAGGATCTAAACTTAGTACGGTCCAAACAAACATAAATAATCAATTTTGGGTCATTGTTTCTATAAATTACCGTAATGATTGCTAGCAAATTTTACCACGGCTACTATACTTTCGTACTGCAGCCACTACAAGAGCTTAAAATTCTTGAATATTCAACTTTAAAATTAAACTATCGCATTACAACTAAATGATTAAACCTTTAACCAAGATCTTTGCAAAGATAATTTTTGCTGATATAAATGGTATTCAAAATGCAAGGAATGGAATGGCAGACTATTCGTTGCTGTTTAGATGGGGATAATACTGATTGAACGATTTAATTCGTAATAATAAAGGATTTTAGTCCATTTTAATATATAGCATATTTATATGCCGCTAAAGCTCGGAGCCAATTTTATTGAAGCTTGAAGTATTACTAATTTAGGCAGGTCAATAATTTTTATATTTGCATCAGACTTTACTTCACGGTGACAGTTATATCAGATTATTGGATAAAAAAAAAGAAATCAGATTTTATTCGGTCGATTTTAGTAACAAATTTGAAATTTAAATCAATTTTTATTGATACATTTCTTTATGCCTTGACTTTTGGTAAGATTTTTCTATTTTAATCAATATTAACGATCCTATGTATGTAGATAAAATAGAGAAAGACACACAAATTGTATTAGCAACACTATAAAAGCTTATATGTTTTAATGTGATGCTTAATTTTAATAGCAACTGTTCTGATACACCATATCAGATCATTAATTACTTGTAACGAATTATTATTCTCATACAATACGAATAAAATTTGTTATACTGAATAGAGAGAAGCGCCTAGCAATCTCAATACTTTCCTAAATTACTATACAGTAAAGGATTTTAAATTGCCAATATTCGGAATAAGAATGAAGCAGTACTAGTGGTGTAAGGGGTTTCAATAGTATAATTCGATCCTTATCTACATAAACTTCGAATTTAAAGTTTGATTATCAACTTATTAACCATTTAGATTATATTTAAGAACTGATATAAACCTTGTAATATTAAATCATAGTGATAATTGAGTTTTATTACAATATCATGCCATAGAAGAGATTTCAAAAGCAAGTAATAAAATAATAAAAATGCAGACCATAAATCTATAAGAATGTAGATTAACTTTCATATTTAAATAAGTATTTAGTTCTAAATTTATTATAACGATGTGGATAGCTAGCAGTAAATTAAGCTTTGGTGATTCTAAATGTCATAGCATTGCTGCATGTTGGCTGCTAATACGGCTGTAAATAAAGATTTCAATCTTTGAATTTCCTATATTATTCAATATCTCAATTTAGAATATTGCAGGTAATTTGATATGGTACTCTCTTGTATTATTTAATTTTAGCTAATTGTATAAACTTTCATTCTTTCATTCGTTATACTATTTTGTATATGGATTCGGCCGCTGCTGGTATCTTTAGAGGCCATCTTTTGGCTACCATATTCATAATTTTGGTTTCACTATAAGTAGTAGTTCTTGTCATATCAAAAATCTTCACTTACATTTCAAGCCACTTATAATTTATAAGTATTTTTAATGTAAGTAATTAGCCAATAATGAGAATCTTTATTTGGTACTTTACAAGATGTATTTTCATAGCGTAATATATTTTAGCAGGTTCAAAGTACTGCTGATAGTTGTTTCGACACCTATCAGAAACCAGTAATGAAAACTAACGAAATATTGGATGGTATCAAGCTCGCTTAAAATGTAGCTTAAATACATTTTAAGGCCCATGCCAAAGAATCTCCTCCGGATGATCAAGAAATATAACAATATTAATGTTTATTAATAATAATCATTAAATTAAGCATTGATTAGGACCAGTGGTATAACTGTTCGATGACGTTTACAGCAGGTTTTACAGTGATGCCTACTGAATATTTGCCGAAATTTAGCTCGAATTATGTGATTTGTACAAACGGAAATGATAGGATGAACAGCTGCGACAGCAATAGCCAACATCGTAAAAGTTCGAAGTACATATGGTGAAATTTTATACACCGTATCTGTTCGATATAACGTATGAACGTAACTGATAGTAAGGGCTACAGTTATTGGTGTCCAGCACAGTAGCGTTGAAGTAGCTAGTAAAGCAGCTGCACGCGTTGATTTTGTTAGACTATTACCATTAGAAAAGTTCTGCAAGGCCGTTCTCTTCCTGTTAGCGATAATAAAAACAATAAAATAACATAGAACGATAATGAGGCAATATACGATGCAAAATGAAATTATTAAGCCATATATAAGGGCATTCTTATCAGTATTAAAAAAATATAGCCCGCGTATAGTTCTACATGGGAGGATTTCCATTCCGTTTTTTATTAAATTTAATTCAGGCAGCGTCGCTAATAGGATAGGAAGGAACCATATCAATAATGATGTAATAAAACCTTTTCTCCAGGTTACGGCTGATACATAGCGAATTGGATTAATAATCGCTATACAACGATCAACAGCAATACTAGCTGTAAAAGCCAGTGAAGCAGCGTACAATAAAATAAAGATAAATTCTTGGACTCGACATAAAGAATTGTTAATATTACCTTGGCTTATCAGAATTAAACTGATAGGTAGAATAAATAAGCTAATCAATAAATTGATTAAGGCTAAATTAGCAGCTAATAAGCTATTAACATCGTGCAGTAAAGGCGAATGATAGAAAATATATAAAATAGTTATATTACCGAAAACTGATAAAATAATAATTAGAATCACAATGATGAAATTGGTAGTAAAGCTAGGGTCGCTAAAGATAAATGGTGTAGCTGTTGCTGTTTGGTTCTCCGCCGTGTCAGCAACGAAGAGAGATACTCGGGTTGTAATGATCGCCATAAATACTAAAAATAAAAGATTCATTAGTAAAATATAAATAGTTTAGGTAGATGAATCGAAATATCAACTATGGGTGATTATCTTGCTTAAATCTTCCAATATGCTGCTAACCATGAATAGGATATGGCTCCAGTAGATTAACAGCCGTAAATTTGTCAATGCTTGTATCTTGTAATTCCGTGAGGGTAAGAGAAAATCTTATTAAAGTTATATAAAAAACGCTTATTTAATGTCCAACTAGCATAGAAGATTACTTATGTGGGTATAGGAATAGTAAATGGGTATTTGTATTATTTCAAAACGGAAAGAAAATTAAAAAAATTGAAGCGTAGTAAACTTAGTGCTAGCTTCTAATCTCAAATTTAAATGACATGATTTTGAAGTTTCAGTATAGTTATTAGACATTAGCGACTTATAAACTCCAACCAATTTCAAAACGGTTATCAATATACAACACTAACGTCAGAAGCTTTTTAAAATTGATGGATAAGTGATAAATAATTCACATTAGCAGTCGAACATCAAGTAGGGGAGTGAGTGGTTACGATGACGCCTGATATCAGGCCACTTACTATTTTAAGACACAAAGCTAATAAATAATAATTTATTTAAAACGTTGATATATGCCTAATGGCATGCTATTTAGGGCATCATATTACATTTGATATCAATTTTATAATGAAAATTGTATCTAAACAATATTTATATTATTCATCTTAAAATTTAGTCATTATATTCCTACCATCTACTGATATAGGTTTGTTTATCATTAGAAATTTGTATCATCTTTTAATTAATATAAAATGAAAGTAGCAACATAAATATGCTTTAACTGTTAATAAATAATACTTGGTACAATTGATTTAAGTGAAACACTAATTATATCACAAGAAAATAAGCGAATAACGGCGTCAAAAATCTTGGAAAATAATATTTTATAACCTAATTCATACGCATTTAGATTACAAGGCCCACCCTGAAAGAGGCGTATACTTCATGAATTCTAAATGGATTTCTTATATTTCTTATAGGTCTATGCGTATTACTAGCATTTAATAAATTATTAGGCAAGCACCGCTATTGTTTGTAATATATATACATATTTAGATAATGTGTTACTGTGGTACGGTTGCGGTAATGGTCATAATAGCTTTTTAGAAATAAAATTCATAGAATCTGAGCAATAAAATGTAATAAGTTACCCAATTTGCAGTACTGAAGTAAATAATGCATTTTTAATCCTGAATAGTGCAGTATAGTTTGCAATATCACGAATTGCGTTATTCTCTAGCTATATGGCAAGAATCATTTTCATAAGTTTAAATCAGAAAATGAAGATAAATCTTAAATTTCCATACTTCTGGGCAAAATAATTGTTTTTTTAAGAAGTTTGGCAGGTATATATTCATATATGAACGTATATATATATACAAATCATATTATTCATATTGTAATCATTGAGAATTTATAGCTGCTCACGATAAATAAATATGCATACAATACTAGTGTGATATATACCGATCACAAAATTCCAAATTTTAGAAAAATAAGGGCTTTAAGGAAGTAGAATTTTATAACTTAGCGTAAAGAAGGTGTGCCATAAATACATGTCGTCAAAATTGTACAATATTTGCAAAATCTTCAATTTAAGTAATATACAGGCTATTACTCGTTTTAATGAAAAAATTGGCTGAAAGCTATTTTATACTCTACTTTATAATTATCTACATATTCAATTTTATATTTCTGTGCGTAGTAATCAATGGAATCTAGTACGGTAAGTAAAGCGATCATTGAAAATTAGCTATACTTGGGTTGTTATCGCTAGTAATAATTATTAATAAGTCGGTGTAATTGATTCCTATTATTAATTATTAGCCAAGAAAGGAAATTTCTCGTTCATAGATATTTAGTTCAGTGACGTGTTTTATACCAAAGTTGGCATAATTGTTATTCTTACTTAAATGTGACTAAAAATAAGATGTTATGAAGGTATTGTCAT
>NW_002060953.1:36794-52093 GCF_000150275.1 Trichoplax adhaerens | reverse complement strand
AAAATGGCGTCAAAAATCTTGGAAAACAATATTTTATAACCTAATTCATACGCATTTAGATTACGAGGCCCATCCTCAAAGAGGCGTATACTTCATGAATTCTAAATGGAATTTCTTATATTTCTTATAGGTCTATGCGTATTACTAGCATTTAATAAATTATTAGGCAAGCACCGCTATTGTTTGTCAATATATACATATTTAGATAATGTGTTACTGTGGTACGATTGCGGTAATGATCATAATAGCTTTTTAGAGATAAAATTCATAGAATCTGAGCAATAAAATGTAATAAGTTACCCAATTTGCAGTACTGAAGTAAATAATGCATTTTTAATCCTGAATAGTTTAGTATAGTTTGCAATATCACGGATTGCGTTATTCTCTAGCTATATGGCAAGAATCATTTTCCTAAGTTTAAATCAGAAATGTAGATAAATCTTAAATTTCCATACTTCTGGGTAAAATAATTGTTTTTTTAAGAAGTTTGGCAGGTATATATTCATATATGAACGTATATATACAAATCATATTGTTCATATTGTAATCAGTGAGAATTTATAGCTGCTCACGATAAATAAATATGCATGCAATACTAGTGTGATATATACCGATCACGAAATTCCAAATTTTAGAAAAATGAGGGCTTTATTGAATCTTATACAAAGATTAACTACACACAGCTCTACTCTAGCCATAGACTACTACTAAAGACTTCTACAATGAACTAACCGAATAATCTAAAGTCGCATGCTTTTATACTTTTCGTAGCTTTCGCAGCTACAATCCGCATGGCAATCTTTTACCTCATATTACACTTAGTTAAATTATTCGTAGTAATACTGTTATACTGCGGACCATCATTAATCCAATATGGATACGACTACAGTACTTAAGTAGACATTATTCACACCAGCCAAAGTACAATGAATTAACCATATCCTAATATATGTTTTACAGTTCTATTCTTACCTATAGCCTTATTAGTAACTCAACACCTTACTGTATATAGTCATCTGTACTCTAGCATAGAGTCTATACCACTACAGTCTATAATTATGGCTACCAAGTATCTCTTAGGATAAATATCTACTCTGAGTATTCGCGAGTATAACTCGAGTATTGACAGTTGATGTTTTAGCGTCAGATTGTACGGTAACTGTACGATTATAGACTACATTACAGTATTTTACTGCCATGTTATAAATCCCCTTTCTCTAAGGATAGGGTTTTGCTACTAAGTTAAATTCCCCTACATTTGAATAGACAATCAAACGCCCTTTCAGTAGATTAGACATTTGCTCTAGGGCTACTTCTATAGTAATCTATGTAATACCTTGTAAAATAATGAAGAAAAGATGGCGACATGATGATTAGGCAGGGTAAAACTTAAAGACACTATCACTTTCTAGGTATTTTCTATAGTAAAATAATACTAGTTGCATACTAAGCTATAAACTACTCGACTTTTAGTCCTTTACTACACTCATATGGTAGTAAATGGAAGATTAATATTATATATCGTCGTACAGTATGCTGTACGTAAGGATGACTGCTCTTTAACTTGGCGTTATTATTATGACCGTATTATATAATTGGATATTTTAATGATATAAACGTGGCGACAAATGTTGTGAAATAGCAAAAATAGCAGTGACGACAAAATTAAAGTATAGGAAAATCGTCAGTGTTGTATTCTGCCTGATTAATGTGTGTAGCCCCGATCGGGTACCAATTAAGTTAATAAATAGAAGAATTATAACAGTCAATTGTCGTGACTGCTAGATTAGCATCGCTAGATAATGTTGTTCTTGAGGATTAACATCCTAAACTATGTATATCTTGTTACAGCTATCTCGTATCGCTGTATCGGTCTTGTTAAATTGCCGTAACACCGTACAAATATGTTTATTAGTCAACTGTGTTATACTGTAAAAAAGTATCTAAAGAATGTTCTTCTAATGTTAGATAAGGTGCAAGTGTTCAGACCAACAGTAGAGTATATATAGATTATAGAGGTGCACTTTTTCTTTCGAAGAANAGAAGGAAGAATTATATTTATTTCTCAATTCGTCCACCTTCAGATAAGAAAAAACATTACTTGTTGCAAACTCAACTAAAGCTGAACACGTTTCCGTAAGATTTAGGCTAAGTCATAACATCAATCGCGCAGAGATTAAAAATCCTGAGGAAAATTGCCCGAGGTGCTGTGGCTTCACTTAAGTTTTTTGCAAATCTTCGCTGCAAGTTCGGGTTGTAACAAGAGAGTAAAAAGCATATCTGTGAGCTTAATTCAATGAAATATTTCCAAAGCGTACTCTTAATTCATTCAACATATATGCGTATGATTAAGATGGAATAGTACAAAATTCTTCATTAAATATCGTTACCGTTTCATATTTAAAGCAAATAAAATATTACCGCACTGGTTGATTCGTGTTTTTGTCCGATGCAAAATTAATATCTTTAATTGCTAATGGATTTCCTTTCACGACTGCGAAGACTTAATTCATTTAGTATGCATAAAAGTGTAATAATAAGAGATAGAGATTGTCCCGCTTGCTAACGTGGAATGTTAGATATTAATTCATGCTAAGTTGTTAATTGCAGTAAGAGTGATAAATATCCAATATTAACTAATATGTATTGGATTTCTATCAATTATTTTAGAGTACATATTCTACTGAAAATTATGGAGTTGCACAGGTACAACATAGCATAGGCATATAAGCGGGTAGCTTTATGATTGAAAGAGAAGAATAGATTTA
This sequence comes from Trichoplax adhaerens, assembly GCF_000150275.1. Classification (NCBI taxonomy): domain Eukaryota; kingdom Metazoa; phylum Placozoa; class Uniplacotomia; order Trichoplacea; family Trichoplacidae; genus Trichoplax; species Trichoplax adhaerens. The sequence continues at coordinate 49,325 of NW_002060953.1, read as the reverse complement.
ACTGCTTAGTATAGCATGATAGTATTTGAATAAAAATAATTTCTTCATATAAAATCCAAAGCTTTCTGAATATATTAACTTTCTGATTGTGTTTACTGTTGATTAATGTCTTGTATTGAATTATAGAAACTAGTGACGCTTAATTGCAGCTACACAATCCGAAAGAAGCTTACCATACAGTTAAATTAAAAAGAGTTAATCGTGTCACATACGAAGTTATATATAATAAAATTAATGGAATGAGAAGGTACAATTTGTTATAGATAAAAAAATTTGTTTCAGGATATTTAGAGATTCACGTTAATAGCTTGTTACATCACTTTAATATTGCATTTAGCTGTGCTACAAGTAAAATATTGCGAAGGAAGCATTAGGTAAGGTACTAATTAAGACATACAGTAGGCACTTTGTCGACTCACCGACTGCTTTTTATGCTTTTTAAATAGTAAAGTCCTATAAAATACAAGTTAAATCTTTAATGAATCTTAATAAATGTTTATTTTAGAATTTTGCTGTAACGTAATAATTGGTATCTGTGATAAAATTTAATCCTTACCTAAACTTGAAATTGCTAGTCCTAATAGTAAATTTATCAGAGCTTACATTAATCATCATTGCTAGCACCAAATCCTATGTAAAGTTACTAATTTCAGATCAAAAGCGAGTAATGGATAATTCACAAAAATATGTTTCAAAAATATTACAGAAGTAAGAATTAATTTATATCAGTACCATAATTCCCAGCCCTAGATCTAATTTTAGGAAGCTGTGAATGAAACATTTTAGATGTGTTGTGCCTGGATTTGAAATATTCCCTAAAATTATAACTGTAATTGATACTGTAGTTGCAATAACATCAAAAACCTATTTGAATCTTTAGTTATATCGCATTAAACCGACAGAATGGCATTGAGATGGTACTGATCTAATAGACAGTACCATTGTTTCTTACATTTTGTTACCATTCTACAGCTAATTTTAACCACTAACAAGCTGCTGCAGTAAAAATGAGTAACTGCTGGAAGATACTGTAGCTTATAGTAAAATACTACTCATAGTACGTCTCTAATAAGTCAATGCAATTTCAACTCATTTTATTACCGTATGATTTACCGCATTATACAAAAGTTAGCGACCAAATATCTCAAGAAATGAGGTATAAGATAACTTCTACTAGAAGTAAATAGAAAGAAGATGATTATGAAAGCAAATGGCTGTTACGCCTGCTACAATAATAGCTGATAGCTTTCTCTGATTGCCAGAATAAGTTTATATATGACAAATTCGTATTGCGAAGTCAATTATTATAGCATCACTATGTTAATGATCCTCTATGTTATTAGATATCCTCTTATATTTTTTGACTTGTACGGCTAGTGCAAAATAATAGACATACTACCTGTGATTGCTTTCTTGAAATAAGAAATCACAATTTCTAGAAGAGTTATACTCATCTTGTAAACCTGGATAACTATACAATTAACTGCTAATGAGCAATACCGCAATTAGAACTACAGTAGTATAAGCATCTGCTCATACTGTAGTTAAAGCGAAAAAGGGAAGTTAGTAATTTGTTTAATATTGAAATTGTACGGTCTACGAACATTACTAGCTTAGTAGCTACTTTACTGCATTCACTGGATATAAATATTCGAAATCGCGCTAGCTTAATACAGCTTCGTGACAAAGATAACGTAAGACAAATCTCTAAATTACTATAGTCTCATGGGTTCAGTATCCCTTTACTATCTAACAAGAATTTAGATGACTTTGTATCTACGTTAAAAATTTGTAGAACTCTTCTTTTATTCAACCATCTGCCGAGCTTAAATATCCTTCGGCAGCAGCTATCATGTAGGAGTCTTGGCAGTTTATGAAATTTAGTTCATATTGCATAGCTAAATTAATATAGAAATTATTCATAATCTTAGATATTTACTGAACGATTCTAGATAATTAGTTTACGGTACGTCCATACACAGAATTATTTATAGGATTATCTAGAATTGAATATCTGTAGGACATTCGTCACAAGCGTTACAAGACAACACTAACATCAATTAATATTAGTTACTGTATAAGGACTCTTAGTATTGTACAGCTGTCACAACCGAGATTGTAACACAAGAATTAAACGGGATTCTTTCCTCTAAAGTAGACTTAACTATCTAAGCAACTAACTCTAAGCACTCTTTAATCAACCAAACTTAGATTCGAGTCTTAGATGATAGATTACTCACGTTAATTCTTACTATAAGTAGTTATTAGTTATCTCCATATATACAGTAAATGTTAACCACTAAATTTAGTCATTTACTCTTCGCGGTGGTTTGTACCATGATATGTGCGCTGCAAACATTAGATATGTTTTGAATTGACTAGGAACAGACATTTTTAATGTTATAAGCTAACAAGAAAAATATTATAGCTATTTTCAATGTTTAGTCCATACAGTAGACAAAACTGCATGTGTTGAATAAGTTATCCCTTTCATTGATACCTTATTTTTCGATTTCGAGGGACTGAATTTATTAAATATAAGCTACGAGTATTTTGAACCCTATTCGCATGCTCCCTGAACACATGGCTTATATCTCGGTTATAGTTCAGATATTTTATATGCATTTTCTGTAGCTATAATATATTTAATCAACAGCAGCGTAGTTACCTCTTTAAAAACGATGCTTATAAAATTTTGGAAGCATTGATAGTAAAATAAAAAAATGAAAAATTTAGAAATTTCACTTTGAAAAGAGATGCATTTAGATGTATTATTATGATAATTTGAACTGAAAATGAATTTATTTCAGATAATTTCTTACACCATTTAAAACAGCAAAGGATAGTTCGGGGTTAAAATAAGTAAAATAACTTAAGGTGTCATAGTTCTATAGACCGATATTTCTTCTGTAGATAAATATAAACTGTTACAGCAATATCAAAACATTTCGCCGATTGGATACTGCAATATACCAAAAACTGTATTCTTTGCCGTAGATTTTATAGTGCTTTGTATCATTTACCCTGTACTGCTTTTTATGTAAACCAAAATGCAGATCATATTTTAAACTATGGTACTCATGTAATACTCATAATTAGTTTTGTTAACTTTAATTCATGATAGCAATTGATAATTTACCAACATATCAATAGCCTTACCGCTACAAGTGCAATACTGATATAAAATTTAGCAAACTCTCTTGATTGTTAGGTTAAATAGATATTGAAATACAGTTTCATTTATTTCTTGCCTATGCATTATCAATTTAACGGAATTCTATTATTAAACTGTTAAGAATAAGTTCGCAATGAGTAATATCAACAACTAAAGCAATGTACATTTAACGGCTATGTCATGCTCAAATTTTTATATTTTATAAGTCTTACGAGAAATAAAGCGATAAATGCATGATTAGAATGACATCTGTTTAGATTTATTTTCTTTTAACTGGATAACATTCTTTATAAGTGACATGTAAGTAATAATTAAAGTCTTTATTGTTATGCAATACTCGATATAAAGCGTGGCGATGGTCTGTAAGGAATTGTGGTTAGCGATATTTCATTACGCTGGAAATTACTGTCTATGCGGCAGTTAAAATCAGTCCGTTGCGAATTTCGAATACGTTGGATTGGAACAATTTTAGCTGTATTAAAACATCGACAGAATGCCATACGAAAATTTCTACGTAAAGTAGAGTTTGTAGAAAGATATATGATTGGATTAATGCTGACATTCAAATACGACAGTATCAATATAATTTGAGCCTGACCAGTACTTACTTCTCGATTGCTTGTATATTTCCAGTAAGCAACCACTCCACTCATCATTAAAATGGTAAATGGTAGCCAGCAAATAACATTTGTACCAACTATTAATACGATTGTTCGTAGTGAAGTTTTCAAACTTCGATGATTAGCCGCTTCAGAGTTTGATTTAGTATAGGCGATTAAAAATAAGACAATGTAGCAGCTTACGATTACTACAACAGAACATGATATACCGATAGCGTAGACCGGATTAATGAAGCGATTAGATCGATCTACTTTAAATGATAACCAACATGTCGATATTAAACGATAACGGCCAAAGCCGTATTTTTCTAAACCTAAAAGAGGAAATACACCTAACGCAAGCGAATAACAATAACATATTGTGATAACAGTGACATATTTTCGGCGAGTAGCTCGTCTTATGTATTTAAATGGATCTATAACAGCATGGCAACGTTCTATACTAACGGCTACAGTAAGAGAGAATGAAGCACCATTAAAGATACTGATTAAAAAACCTTGAATTTGACAAATTATTTGGTTATAACTCGTAAAAACAACTGCAATTACGAACGGCAGTACAATTAAGCCAGTTAAAAAATCCGTTACAGCTATTGCGATTAAATAAACATTACTGCATGTTTGCAAAGACGGCGAACGATAAATTACCCATAAATTGAAACTGTTGGCAATTATTGCGACAATCATGATAGTAAATAAAATAGGTAATTCCACGGAACTTGGTATTTCTACTTTAGAAAGATTTGTTGTTGCATTTGATAACAATAACAGATTCAAGTCGTGACCACTGGCCATGATATTCAAAAATTAGAAGGAAAGACAGTTGTATGAACATTGATAAAAATTTCTGTATGTACTTCTTTCAAGACGTCCATAATGTTCTTTTTTACGTTAAATATTAAGTCCTTTCGCCAGAGACGGAAAGATACTAAAACAGCTACTGAAAGTAAGCAAATTTTTAATAACTATTCAGAAAATATTCAAGTGAAGACTATGACCTATTAAATAAGTTCAATTTGCTCTATTCATCTTCCATTTTTTTTGTATTCAGTAGCAAAGTGGCGAAAATATTTTAATTGTTGCTTGTCGCAATAAAAACGGATAATACACAAATACAATCGATATGCTGATGTTTATTGTAATTTCTAATAATAAGTCAGAATTAATTCTACTGCTGAAATTAAATTCAATCTCCTTTGTTTAATTCGTAGGTCTGTTATTATTGGAAAAAATTAATATAGATAACACTTTTGATTAAATATTGATTATAGTTTGGCTATTATCTCTGGTAGAATTGCCATAGTATCAAACATTACTGATATTGTCGTAATTATTAAATTTGTCTATTTTATATCTTTCGATTGGTTTAACGTCAAATAAAGTGGTATGACTTCGAAATAGGAAATTAAATAAAAGTAGAAATCGTACATTTTATTTAATAAATTTCAGTCTTCTTTACTATATCAACAGTGAAAAATGAAATTGAATATCAATCAAATTTCTATACACAATTCGAGCATGTGACGTTATTCCTAAGTCATTGCAACTTTGCAAACTTAAAATTGACCAACTCGATTAAATTTCCATGAATCCGTCAAACATTTGTAGTAAAGGACTAAAAGTAAAGTCCTTTATAGCTTTTAGTATGTAACTAATATTATTTTACTATAGAAAATACCTAGAAAATAATAGTGTCTTTAAGTTTTACCCTGCCAAATCATCATGTCGCCATCTTTTCTTCTTCATTATTTTACAAGGTATTATATATAGATTACTATAGAAGTAGCCCTAGAGCAATTGCCTAATGTAAAGAAAGGGCGTTTGATCATCTATTCAACTTGTAACGGAATTTGACTTATTAGCAAAACCCTATCCTTACAGAAAGGGGATTTATAACATGACGACAAAGTACTGTAATGTAGTCTATAATCGTACAGTTACAGTACAATCTGACGCTAAAACATCAACTGTCAATACTCGCGAATATTTAGCGATACTAATGTCAGAAAAGTAGTCGTGATAGTCATATAAAATATTTTGATTAGATTCTGATTAGCGAGATAGCGATTACTGCAATCTTTATAAAATCCGGATTTTTCGGATTCGGATTCCAGAACCAGTCGGATTTATGTCCGATATAATTTTCCTGTTTTAATTTATGTCTGATATAATTTTTCTGTTTTAAGTTTTTGGATTTTTGTTCATGAAAAATATCGTAGGAGTTGATTTTTGAAATTTGGACTTTTTGTTGTGAATTTGAAACTTTGGAATTTTATGACGTGACTTGAAGTCACATTAGGAGAATTTAGATTTAGTGAGGAAAATAGAAAATAAATAAGATGTAAATTGGCAGAGGTTGTGTTGATTGTTAAGTAGTAGACTGTTGTTTTTATGACTAAATGCGAGATAATTTCTTGATGTTTAAAGGTTGATTTTTAGACTTTTATAGTGTATTAATGATAGAAATTAAGTTAGAAGTGAAGTTTGATGTATTTTCATAGTTAACTTGTTGGTTTTATAGTGTTTTGTAAGGGAAATATAGGGTAAGTTGTGTCTGAACTTTGAGTGATTTTTGTTTTCTTAAATGGTGCATAGTAGTTTTCTAAAACGGATCTTAAGAGCGATAAGTTAGCAAATGTTTAGTTTTAAATACCTCTGACGGCTCTACGAAGTTGTCACAACGTAGTTTGCAACAATCGGATTCCCGTTCCACACTTATCCTACTCTCCTCTGTCCTACAGTAAAACTGCCACCAGGCGTCACTACTCGCTCCACTTCAGCGAAGGACCTCAGTCAACAGTAAAGGCGGACTAGAAGCGTCTGGATAAATTTACTAAACTAACTTTATTAGGTCTCCGTATTTTCCTCCTCCCTAGCGAGGTAAATTACAACCTCTTATATACTTGTATCAAATCTACACCTTTTCCACCTGTTAATTATTCTTATACATAACTTAGTCTTTTCTATAACTTTGTAATTCTATTAATTACTATCGAACAAATATGTAATAATTGATATTATTATGCGCTAATAATATTATAGCGCCAATTAACAATTTAAGATCTAACAGATTCCCTACAAGTGTGACAACCGCCATTTTGGTTATTACACGTCATTGGCATATTAAGTACCTTACTTCTACACATTCGTTAATGGAAGTCCATTAACGATTGAACCTCACAATATTAACAGATCATAATATTTATGATTATCTAATCGTAACCGTCTATTTCTTCTTCAATAACATTATCACATAATATCTTAAACCGTAACAGAAGTCTATAAATGATAGTGCAATTAGAAAATTTAGAGAGAGAGTAGAAGAAGATTTTATTTGAAGAACTTGTTGAATTTAAAAAGCCTTCGGGATCGAATTGTCGTAAGTTAAAACGTTCTTCTTTTTGAAAGATTGTTTGGTCGCTGACAGTTTATTATAAGTCTGTCATTTATTTTAATAATACTTAAAGCTAAGTATTTGTAAGGTTGTTCGGTTTATACTTCTCTCCATTTTTGTTTTGTAATAAATTATTGTTCGGTTATTTCACCAAATTTTATTTGGTGTCAAAGTATTAGCGTTAAGTCGGCCGGAGTTCAACGAAAGTAGAATCAAAGTTTGTTAAAGTTTTGTAGCTTGATCTCTACACTTTTCATTTCATTACACATTGCTGCAATGCAGTTTTCATTAATATTTTAATTGGTAATTTTCGTTGTATCTGCAATTGATTTCGTTATAAAGTTCTATATACTATGAGTACGGTAATTGATGTTTTGTTGAGGCTATCTGTTACAAACCAGCTTCGTGACAAGGATAACATAAAACAAATCTCTAAATTACTATAGTCTCCGGGATTCAGTATCCCTTAACTACCTCACAAGAATTTAGACCGCTTTGATTCTACGTTAAACTCAACTAGACAATTAAGAACTACTTTATTTAACTATATGACGGGCTTATATACTCTTCTACAGCAGCTAATATTCACGAGTCATCTTATAAAAATACTTAGGAGAACATCTACTAACTAATTTTTCACAGTCGGACTTCAATATGTCCATTCACAGAATCATTCCAGTGCACATTACAGCATAGCATTAAATTTACTGTAACACATTTATATTAAAGTAATTCCTATTGTAAGTAACTAGTTGTAATATATTATCACTATATTATATTAAGCAAATTTGGATAGCTATTTCTTCACGGTAGTTCGTGCCGTGACACTATCATACAAGTAATTGAAAATTTCTTCCTTATTATAATCATCAATAAAACTATGTATAACATACAGTATATATCCATATAGATCGCTGAATCAAATTTCAAGATTAGCAAATTTTAAACTTTTTAGAATGAAAACTTTGGTTATTGTTCACTAACTTTATATAAAGATGCATTAATTATTATTTAGGATATGTTTTAAATAATGCTTTAGTCATGATTGCTACCTCATTCATTGATTAAAGTGACAATTATAGTAGTATTAAGATATCTATAATGAAGTGACATAATTTGGTTCAGCTTAAAAATCATAATATGACTTCATGCCATAGTAACTTCGTGAATTCTTAAGAAAGTTACTACTTCAGATATGTGAACATAGACTAACAAACTTTTATCACGTTTCCTGAAAATTGACTTAAGTTGCAGTTGTAAAATTTTGACGTATAATCCCCTAGAAGGTTCATCGTGACGTAGGACTAAAATTCCTAGTTTAATTTATCATCATCTATTGAATATCCAACAGAGACAGGGTATCTACCATTTATTGCCTGCGTAGTACATGTTAACATTACTGATAGCGATAAACATGCATTAAAAGTGTCATTTCGGCATGCAGGGGTTAGTATTATTTAGGGAAATAGCTTTATTCAAGTTACGAAATAGTCAATAATATCGACACTCCGAATTCTATAATAAGATATTTTCGGCTTATTTCGGTGCTGAAAATTAATATGTGGTTGGGACTAATTCACAGTTAATTAATAATTATCTCTTATGATACGAATGATTTCATGAATGAATGCTTATTATTCTGACTATCTTACCTAAGTCATAGAATATCGATATCTTTAAATTTTCGCTGTATTTATAATTAAAGGCTTTAGATGCAATTTTACTGTTTAATTTACTGGCGCTAATAATACTAATTACAAGTACATATTAGAAATGTATAAAATCCTGCATATTGTATAATAAAGTTGATTCTATAGCGAAGTGTTGACAAGAAGGAAAAGGTGTAACGTAAAAATTGTTGTATTTTAAATCTGTAGAATTAGGAATAAAGGCGCCGCAAGAATTCCTTGAACAAATTTAGATCTCAGGTACATAGTTTTGTACAAGATTTGTAGATCAGGCTTTTTACTTATCTTGTTATGAAGTTAGCATGTGAGAATATGCAGCTGTCTCACTTCTATAATTTTATTAATTCTGATAATACGAGCAGTACGATGGCAAATAAAGGATTGAAGAAAATAGAATTCAGGCTATTTTTCCAAAACTATTCAGCAGTGTAAGTATTTTTAGCTCACGTATAATAGAAGCAATCTATTGCCATTCAATAGAATACCTCCGATAAGCTATTACACTACAATAAACTAATGTGGGATACAATAACAATATTAATACATTTATAACAAAAGCAATTTATTCAGATTTCTTATCAGCCAATTAAAGGAAGTGTTAGGAACATGGTTAGGAACAGTTCGTGGAATCATTGTTAGATGTGTCTAGTATTGTTACGGAGCCATGCTCCGAAATATTAATTGCTATGTTAATTAAGATATCTCATTTAAATTATTGTTTGCTCCAGTAGCTTATTAGATATTAATGTTTATTAATAAGTACTTGTTCAATATTGTTGACGTGTCGGAGCTAACACGCTTAGTCTGTAAACGTTAATTAATAACACTTTAAGTGTAAGATCAATTACTTTGCAGAGCCTTGAGGCTCTAGTTGCTACACTAGGATATGTATACTGTACAGTGTAAGCCGCCATTTCAAGAATATTCACAAGTGTACCATCGGCGAGACTATAAAAAGCGGAGCACTAGCTTAGCTTCTCAGTTCCAGTTAGTCATTTGCTGGATCTTTTGACTATTATTGCTAAGAATATTCTTACGTTTTTCTTTAGTACATTTTACGACTAAGGTTAACGAAAATAAAGTAAAGTATTTAAACCTATTACTCAATAGTAGCTTTTTTGTGTAGCTGAAAGTTAGTTCAACTACGATAGGTCCCTAAGTTAGTTGGGAACACAAGTAATAGTGAAGATAGTCTTTAAGACCCGGTTTCTTGTTACAAAGGAGATTTGTAACAAGTATATTTAAAGCAGTCACAAAAACAGAAAATTGAGATTATGAAAGCCTAGATCTATAGGTTATATGTCAGGGGTAACAATACATTGCCTGCGATATTGAAATCTATTTAAATTAGCTTCTCATATTTTACTGTTCATTAGCAGATCTTACAAATACTTGCAGAGCCTGCATGCAAATTATCGTAATATTCATTTTTTTAGACTACATAATTAGTTTTTGTTCCTATTTAAAGCACCGAATAGATCACTTTCACGACTGTTTTGAATATAGATTAATAGTAGTATCATCAGGATTTATTTTTGATCGTGAAAGTCGTGAACTGATGAATCTCAAACTGTTACGTCTAATCATAGTAGTGAATGCTGTTTTCAGGCAATAAGTTATCAGAACTGGATAGTAAGCAAACGTTTATATTAATAGTATCAGCACATCTCGCAAGAATAAGGATTGTATATTTCTCCTATGAGTTGATTCACTTTAATTGAATATAATAAAGTTACAAATAAGAAATCTATCCATTAAATAATGCCAGTGATACCTAAAGAAGGCCTTATTTCTATAAATTGAATAGTTATAATTATTACCTCAAATATTTGAGACGATAGTAATCGTTAGTATCAAGTTTGCTATCTAAGTAATATCAGAAAATATGATTATATATTTTCCACTTCGTTCCTTAGATTTAGAGATAGATTTCAACGGGTGTCATGAGTGATATCCGCGATACTACGTTAATTTTGTTAACCGTTAGTTGCCAATGGAATTAATGGTATCAAAAGCTATATAAAGCTAAACTGTAATTCGGCAGTTCAGTTCCACAGTAGTTGTTGTACAGAGAGGTACCCTCATTTAGCCTAGTAAAATTATTTTACTATTTTTACTAGAACTGCTTTATACTTATGCGGTTGTATCTTACCGTAGATCTCCATCAGTAAAAGGGAAGTATGAATATTCTAGTAGAATAGTATCGGTTACAAAGTTATAAAGAAAAATTTATAAGAGAAATTATGACAACGAGATATTTACATTTAATATTATTCAAGGTAATATCGGTTAAACATGAATTATTTGCACCTCTTTTTGAAACAATTAAAATTATTAAGAACATAATCCTGTAAAAGGTAGACATTGAATGTTAATTTAAATCTAAATTTAATTACTGCTACATTTCACTTATAGTTGAGAGATTAAAGAAAATTTTTTGTAGTGAGATCTATAACGATAGCGAATTTTAACGTAGACAGTTTACAGGCTATTATATGTCATTGTGATTTTCTTTAGATTGTGCTCGGTCATAATCGCAAAAAATCAAATTAAAAGCACTTAGTTGAACCGCATTCTATATTGTAGCTAGTATGAGGAGGAAACAGTGTAAGGCTATATATTTATGAACTATGAGAACTAGTCAAATAGCTTTAGTAACGTATAATAGGGAATGTGTGCAAGCCTATCATGGTAACTAGGAGAATTAACTAATGAGATAGATACAAGACGATAGTTATTTTAGTGTGAAAAGTACAGTAAGAGGATACTTTTTATATAAACGCAAAATATAACAAAAATAGCTTACTTCTATGTTGGAAGATTTCTTCGGTGCAATTGGATTAGAGTATAAAAGGAATTCTATAGCCTAAATATCAATTCTAGATCATAAAAATATGAAGTTATACTACAGTGAAGTTAAAGTAAACTATTACTAAATTACGTAGAAGTATACGTTACTGGCGTATAAGCATTATAAAATGAATATATGTTATGGTCACTTCTAGGACTGACTCAACCATATCCAATGCTTTCATTATTAAAACTGAAGCTAGCCAAACCTTATCATTCATCACTAGCCCATAAACTCGACCTAGCCTTAAAGGCATTGTAAGTCAACACCAATTTTAAAAAATTGCTAGAATTGGTTGGTCAATCCTAGGATTTTCCCAGCTAGAGGATTAACATATGCATTATGTTCAATTTCTGAAGCACGATAGGTCTTAGGATTGACTCAACTAGATCTATTTTTGACATATGCCTATCACAAAAAGTAATTTCAAGGTTGATGTGCTACAGCTTTCACTGTCGCTTATTACTCTCCCCGTATGATCTTATTCAATAGTAATTTCTTGCTTTGCCGCATAAATCTTTCCATCTTTTACCGTTTGTAACTGGATAAACTGAAAATTTGAAACTGAGGTTATTCTTATGAATATTCTAATCGAGCTGAAGAATTATACCACTTAAATTGCTGGCTAAGCCATCTAAATACAAATAAAATCTTAGTAAAAACTGAACTTATAAAAAATAAAAATCATAAAGGTTGATGAATAAGGGCTCAAAAATTTGCGAAAAAGAATAATTCTTCAGTACAAACTTTATATATGATACTTTTCCAGAATTCGCCTTTTCATTCTTTAATCATATAGTAGA
>NW_002060953.1:28843-36744 GCF_000150275.1 Trichoplax adhaerens | reverse complement strand
AGGAAGTATAGTTCTAAAGAAGCATCTATTAACGTAGGCTAATAGGATCACAGTTTAAAATGATTAATGTTCTAATTATGTAATTATCATTTTAAGCTGATCTTACATCTTATATGGATAATCATTTAGCTAAACCACAAGTAAAGTAATTTAGCAAATGTATAAATACCTTCATAAATTTATTAATAAATGATTCTCAATTGAACCTACACCGTTTACCACGAACGAATTATTATTGCCCAATTGATCATAAATATGCTATAGGCATGAAAATGGCAGACTAAAACCGATGTTATATCTTTAAAATCTCAGCTAGATGTAATCAACGTTCAAAACATGAAATTGCTTTTATTTTAAAGAATTTCTTGCCTTTTATGCAGACTATAACTAGCTATTAAATGTGAATGGTTTTGACAATAATACTCGATTGTTTTTACATGAATAACATACGCCAACCGTTTAGTAATTCACAATGTATATTTCCTAAATTAGATCAAAAGTAAACTCTTAAAGAAACCTACGTTTCTAAGTATTTATTTCTGCTTTCAGATAAAATGGTGATTTATCTATGCTTACTGTTCTTAGGTTTTTTTACATATCCTAAAATATCTAATAATTAATAGTACGAATATACAAGTATAAATAGCCGGTGGCCTGCTGGTTCATGTATTTAATTAAGAATTTTAATTGTTCACAATTAATTTATTAATATACCTCATATTTGGTTGTGTTAATAACTATGCATATGTAGTGTAGTTTCTTTTCTAAGAAAAGAAATCATCATGATACCGGTAATGCATGATTACTAATTACTGTATTAGAAATTGCTGATTATCTATATAAGCCAGATAGCAAAGTATGGCAAATAAATCTATATGAACTATTGTATGGTAATTATGAAGAAACCCAGCATATTACAGTATCAGATATTAATGGAAAAGATATGTTCATTTATGGTTAGGAGATTAACTCTTAAGCTAAAATTCTCTTAAATTGATAATCTGTTTGAAAAAATCTTTTATTAGATGTCTCAAGACAGATTGTATGCAATAAAAATTAATTTGAAGATAGTAATGAAAAGGTTCTACAAGGTTAGCTCTTTTTCTTTGAAAGTAAAGATATGCACGTATAGTTTAGAATTAAGTTATAATTCAATAAAGGAAATAGAAATTTAAGCCTAAAAGGATAAATTTAAGGTTAATTTTAGTATTAAAATTATACGTAATCTGCTAATTAATATCCGATCTACCAGAAGCAATTTATAGTGAATAGATAAACTTTCTCGAGATCATTTTGATAATCTAACAATAACGTGACAGTAAAGCTCCGTTACTGAATATAATTAAAATAGTCGTCGACGTAGATATCGAAGTGTTAGCAGAATATCTCCCTAAAAACTCTATCTAAATTTTAATTGTAATATATTCTAATAAATTATTCATCTAGCTTACAATTTATATATCTATGTTATAATTGCAGATTATAGTGCACGTATGTTACAAAACAGCTTTGCAACAATATAATGTGATGCATGATCAATCAATCGATTCCTTGAACCACGTATCAGGGAGCAATATCTACTCTTTCAGGAACACTTTCCTATACTAGTAGACTACAAAAAGACTTGAACGCCTCCTATCTTACGTTAAACACTAATCATATGAACTAACTTCATTATACGATTTATCGCATTTATATACTCTTTTACGTTAGCGAAGATATTTTAATTAGTAATATTAACGTTGAAACCTAATAATAAATCAAAAGCTAATTTTATCTACTGCTACCTAATGCAGACAGCAGTATTTACGAACTTAGATATCGAATGACTAAAATAAAATTGCCAGATTACAATATGTCCTATCACGAAAGATTTCTACTATAATATATTATTTATCATTAGTAAATTTCAATCATAGTGATTTGAATTGTTTGAAGATTATTTTCGATTTTCTAATTAAATTACTAATTTTAGTAGGCTGTATATATCATCATTAAAGTTAGTGCTATATTTAAATATCACATATCTAAATTATAAACTCTTCACATAAGGGTAAATCAACAAAATTGTCCTAACATAGACGTTCAACTATAATCTCGATGTTACCGTGTATAACACTATAAAAATTTAAAAGCAGGATTAATCATTAAATAAATAATTTGTATAAGATATTTTATGTATTAGAAAACACGCTTAGATTAATGATGGACTGATTACGTCCTTTTTGATTACTATATTGATAATAATTTACTATAACTAGCGCATCCAGGATTTGAATGAGTAACAATGATGAAACGTAGTACTTGTACTATTTTTACTACGTACAGAAGAGGACTATCACGTTATTATAATGACCGTGAGGAAAAAATAAAATTAGATTATATGAAAGTACAGCTGTAATGCAAATCTTGTATTAACATGTTTTGATCGTTGATTTTTTGGATATGGCAAGGTAAAAATATGTTAGGCTAGTTAGTGATTTAAACTATTTGTAACTTATAGAAAATACGTACGTCGCATTGAGAAAGATGAGAGACGGAGGAAATAGAAAATAAAGTAATTCTTTTCTACATATCTTCTATGACTTTTTATGTGCTTTACTACAGTAAATGACTGCGAAATTATCTGCAAAGTGTAATGCAGTTACTTGAGAAGACTGTATTAGTTGAAGAGTTATGAAAGTTTAAAAAAGTGAAAAAAATTATCTTGTGTTGCTAGCGTTGTTTAAACAAGGCCGTAGATGAAAGCCAAATAAAGTTTCTGTTTGTGTAATTTGAATAACTTTCATGAAAAGATGGCTATAAAGGCAAAGTCGACTGTCAATGTTATCTTGGTCTCTTTAGCTATTCTTATAAGGAATAAGAAATTAAATTTTTTTCTGTAGATGGACTCTTATAATTAGATAATATTTGGGTTATAAGTAGTATTGATCTATTTATGTCAGACTGTACTGTAGATTGAAGTATTTTGGTAAGTCAAATTTTGTGTAACTAGATGGCGGATCTAAGATAGTGAGAAGTCTATATTCTACATATGATAATATATTTACGTACCAAAGCTAGCGTTGAACGGCCAAATCAACATAAGCATATGTTACGGTCAAGCTTCCACTATGATAATGTCCATATATTCGTTACAGTTTTATGCACTGTACTGTATTGTCGAGATTAAAATAGAGATATCTATATTAAGATAATTTTGCTAGCTTACCCTTGTTCGGTGAGTTTTTAGTTTAGATATGCGATTTTTAAGGAATGGCACTTGCTTTTACAACGGTGGTATATACTTACTCTGAAACAAATGTTTAATTAGGGGATTGAGAATAATCTACTAACATTTCGAATCATTGTGACTGTAAAGTACTTATGGTAGACTGTAGATTATCATGGAAATTTTCCGTGATGTGGCGTATCGTAATCCGACCATTTTGTATTAGTCATTAAAAAGAATATGCTCGTAAAAACTGTTGCTTTCATTAGGTAGTGGTAGGTAAAATTAGTTTCTGATTCATTGAACGGCTTTGAAGTTACTCAAACTAACTATAAAGTTAGTCCTTAAAATAAGTATTTAGCGTAAACTAAGAAGCATCTACGTATTTGTGTTGCTGGCTAACAGAGGAAATGTGTTCCCGATAGTGCAAATATCTCTGATTCGTGATTTAGAGAATAAGCTTATTGATCGTAAATTATTTGCAATAATATTACGTGCATACTTAAAATGATTTTTAACAGGCCGGCTCATAGATAAGATACCAGGTTTGTGAGCTTAAATGTCAGTTCAATACTAAAAGCTTATACTTTCGCTATTTGTTAATGCTTGTGCAAGTTCTCATAATATTGAAGTAATTAATTACTTTTGACTTTGGTTAGGTAGCGTCATGTCAGAAGCATTTTGAATGAATTTTCATCGTGTGGTTGAATAACTCATCTAAACTGGTTTAATTTATTTTGATTTAAAGCTTTCTTTAAATATTTAATTCGGTTTAGTTGTTAATGAGAAAATTTGTTTTTACTCTGTAATAAATTTACGTGATGATTTCAGCTAATTGTTTGTTGTACAGTATGTGGCTAATAGGATGAAATAGCACACTTGCACTGTTTCTAGTATGATGCAGTAATTACAGAAGACTATTACGCGGTCATTACACCTTTGGTTAATGTACGCGGCTATTAGCTATTTTTTGTGAGACTTATGATACTAGTCACAGAGACAACCTAGCACTTAGTTATCGGTGGTTTTGTAGATATTCAGATTTTTAGCTAATTGCTTTAGTTTGCTTGGTTCAATCAGTAGGACGATGGCAGTATTAAGTGATAAGCATTCTCGCAGTATTCGTTAGTTGTGCTGCAATCGTAGTTATAACAGCATATGGTCGTACAATGGGCTTTGATAGTGAGTTTGCATTTTAGCATCTTTATAGATAAGCGGTTAATCGAATTTTGATATCTGATTTATAAATTATTTTTAAAGCTGAAGTATTGTGAATAATATATCATTTTCAATAATAAGAGCTCTAAATGTAAATAAAATGCGACCGTAATTGTAGATTTCTATAATAGTCTTTAATCGTTATTAATATTTCATTTAGTTATATTTTGCTACAAATAAGCATTTTAAAGCGAAATTCTGCAAGATAGAGCGTCCCTTGATAGCAGTTGTCCTACTGTCAAATAATTAACACGGTAATTTTTATTTATTACTACAATAGCTTAATATGAGTATGGATAAATACCTATTTATAGCGTGTTTTAATTAGTGGATTACCTGACTAAAGTATGAATAAATCAAAATGGAATAAAAAGGCTTTAATAATATTATCTGGTTGCATGCACTAGTTTTCAATTGTGAAGAAACAGCAACATGGGTCTAACATTGTAAATTTATAAAAATATAATCTAATCAGCCTATATTACTACAATTTTAAAGCGGCGCGTCCGCTATTGTGAACTGACGTATTAAATTAACAGAAATGCATAAAATTTAATGAAGCTCGAATGAATTCTTTTACGCTGACATTGCTGCAGCTAACTACGCGCAAAGAATTTTATCGAAATATGGTTTAATAATATTACTACCAGATCTTTAATTTGTATGGTAATTTATCAAAAATTTATAAATTAATACGTCTTTAAATTCAATTTTAATCAAATTTGCAATTAAAAAATATATTTTGAGAAAATCATTAGATCTGAATAATATTTCTATGTCTTATGATACCTATAGAGCTACGTAATATCCCTAGCTAGAAAGCTAAATTGACTAACAATATTATACAGCAAAATGTCGAAGTTACGATTATGATAATTTATTATGAAATGAAGTTTAAAATAAGTTGCAAATATGGATTTTCTAAACGAAGTCATCAAAATTTATGAGTTCGATTCACACACGGTAGTTCTGGCGATTGTAGCTATAAATGTTTTAAAGTAATTATAATTATTAGTCACTTCGTTAGCATCATAATGCATTAAATTTAAATTTATCCACCGCAGCTGCTTAGACTTCCGACAAACATATACCTAGTACTAACTGGCGAAATTATTATAAATTCTATAACAAAATAGGAACAAATCTATTCCTGAATTTATATTCTACAGCTTCAGCTGGTAAGAAAAAATTTTTGATTTGTTTCAAATAAGGACATGATATTTAATGATCGTCATTATTATTTAAAGATCTTATTTCAAAGTAAAATGCTAAAAAAGAAGAAGGTAAAAAATAGACTTTAATAAAATAAAGATATTCTACATTGCCCTACCAATTTTCAAGCTAGTTTGTAAAAATCAAGACTATAATAAAATAATATATGCTATTTTCATATTTTGAACTCTAGTCCGCCTAGCTGTGTTGAAAATTTTTATTTCAATTATTTGTATGCTTTTTTATAAAATGGAACAGGAGAATTCAGTCATAAAATATCTTGACGTACTATTAACTATACTTTGAAGACATTTTATATTATTTGAAACTATTTAAATAAATCATTTTAGGGTCAAGGAGTATCACAAAAACGCTAATGTTACTATTTTTTGCTGTAAGCATTAAATATTTATGCAATACATTCTAATATTGGACAAATTTTTGTTTCTGTATCCAATTTACATATTATCGTGCGTGAACACAGATAAGTAACTTTATTGGTAAAGGTATTACTTTTAAGTAAGTGAAGAGCATGGATTTTAAACAGTAACACGTAAGTACTGTAAATGGCTGAAATCATTACAGTGGATTATGGACAAATTGGCTCAGGATAAAATTTTAATAGCAAGCATGCCCCATTGAAAAAGTCAGAGAAGTTATAACCTCAGTCTTTAGAATGTTGACTTAAATATAATTGTAGGCGTGTCACAAAACAGCTTTGCAACAAGATAACGCAATATACGATCAATAAGTCAATTCCTTGAACCACGTATCAAGGAACGATATCTGCACTATCACGAACACTTTTGCTCTACTGGCAGACTACACAAAGACTTAAACGCCTCGTATTTTACGTTAAACACTAAGTTGGAGAATTCTCTTTATTTCACGATATACTGCATTTATATACTATTCCTCAATAGTTCATGAGTCATAGTTAATACAATTAACAGTAGAATCATTTACTGAATTAGATATTAATTTTAGCTACTGCTCCCTTAATGCAGACAACAGTATTTACGAACATAGACATGTAATGACTAATACAGAATAGTCAGATTACGATATGTCCTATCACGGAACATTTCCATGATAATTTACAGTCTACCATAAATAAATTACAATCACAATGATTCGAACTGTAAGCAGATGATTTGCATTCCCTATTATAACTATTAATTTCAGTATTTGTATAAGTGTCACTGTCATAAAAAGTCAGTGCTATATTCAAACACAGTATATCCAAATTAGAAGTTAACTAAATAAGGATAGTCTAACAGAATTATCCTAACATAGTTATTTCTACTGTAATACAGTATTTAACACTGTAACAAGACGATATCTAATAAGCAAGAAAATTGGGGTACATGCATACAAATTATTACTGTAGCTTTAATTTTCATGTCAATATTTTGTCTATTTGGTGGAAAGGAAGAACAAATAAAATGTAAATATTTCATTTCTAAATCCGGGCCAATTTAATTATTAGACAACAGTAATTGAATATGATACACTGATATTGTATTTCCTCCATTAAACGATCTTTGTTCGTAAATTATCTAAACTTTCTAAAACTATGCTTTGAAGCAACTAGAAGAAATCAGAGTTGCAATTTCTATTTTCATATATGGCGTGAAATAAGATTAAATGTTTGGCTTAATTTATAAAAATCAATTTCGACATATATTTGTACGTATAGCGCAAATGCGAAATAAATAATATTTGAAGCCTCAGAAGGTCATAAATTTAGCTTAAAAGTTTTATTAAACCATAAAAGTTGTTAATAGTTATAAAATTGTAACTGCAAGACAGTGCCTGGTGTAACGTGGTAACATTAGACTGGTTCGCCATTTTTCTTCGTTTTCCTATTTAGTATTGCCTACTGATACATATCAAGCAATAGAAATTTAATCTATGATTTTACACTAAGTTAACCTAATTATTAAATTTATTTAATTTCATACGTTCTTGTATAGTTTTCAATAAAGCACTGATCATTTATCACAAAGGTTAGTCTCAGGGACCTATTACAAAACAACTTTGTTACAGGATAACTCAATTTACGAGCAATAAGTCGAGTTATTGAAGCAAGAATCAAGGAACAGCATTTCTTTAACTAGCGGATAAAAGAGACTTTAACGCCTAGTAATTTGCATACACTAATACAAGATAGTCAGTTTACAATATATCCTATCACAAGACGTTCCTGTGATAGACTACTATCGACCATAAATATGTTTCAATCTTGATGATTCGAATA
>NW_002060953.1:9152-28793 GCF_000150275.1 Trichoplax adhaerens | reverse complement strand
TCCAAACTACATCAGACAGTACATTATGAACTATAAATGAAGTTTT
This sequence comes from Trichoplax adhaerens, assembly GCF_000150275.1. Classification (NCBI taxonomy): domain Eukaryota; kingdom Metazoa; phylum Placozoa; class Uniplacotomia; order Trichoplacea; family Trichoplacidae; genus Trichoplax; species Trichoplax adhaerens. The sequence goes on along the minus strand of NW_002060953.1, from coordinate 28,747 downwards.
AGTAGCATAATATTGAACAAGACCAATAAATGTAATAACTGACATTGGAATCCAACAGATCATGTTGGTTCCTACAAGCAATAATACCGTCCGAACGGATGTTCTAATACCAGTTTGATTAGCTAAATCGCGATTACTTTTATTATAAGCAATAGAAAATAGGATAATGTAGCAAATCATAATGATCAACGCAGTCAGAGTTATGAATGTGGTGAATAGAGTAATGATAATAACGTTACTCTTATCGACAATTAATGATATCCAGCATGTCGATGCGTACAAACGAGTATAGTTACCAAAACCGTGATCTTCTAATCCTGTTAGTGGTAATACTGAAAGCACGATAGGTGTAACAATCAATGATAATATTAGAAAAATATATTTTCCGCGAGTTGAACGTCGAATATAATCATACGGAGCTAGGACAGCATGGCAGCGATCAATACTAACACAAGCAGTTAAGGCTACTGAATAAGCATTAACCGTTGTAACAAAAGTGGCCTGAGTTAAGCATAACAGGCGATTACAGATTAGAAGGGTAGCTATTTGTAACGGAAATCCAATCGTGGCACATATAAAATCGTTGATCGTTAAAGCAATCAAAAAGGCGTTGTTTAGAGTTCGTAATGATGGTGACTGATAAATTGTAATTAAATTAAATAAATTACCAATTATGCCGACGATACTTAATAACGAATAAATGACCACTTTAGCGATAGAAACGACAAGATATTCGTCTGTAATCTGAGTCGTGTTGGATTGATGCATTGTAAATAAGGATAATTCTTACTATCTGTAATTTTGAAAAGAATTTAAGATTGATACTTTAGGAATATTAGATAAATAATTTGCTTTATTTTCAGTACTAGCTAAAAATTTTATTTATTCAAATACGTAAATGAATCCAATTATCGCCAAGCCAATTAGTGTATGAAAAAATAGTGACGTGATAACAAAAGATAGATGCCAATTCTTATGCAGCAAAGTGATTATAGAAAGGCCAAAATTTCATGAAATCGAGAAAAGATCGATGAGCAACAGCTCGAAGATTTGCTATTTCCAAATTATTTTCAAGGTCCTTAAACTTCTCTTACTGCGACAGCTTATGAAATTGTTAGCAGTTGCTCTAAGAATACAACCAGTGTCTAGCTGCTATTTTCCAGACAATTTATGGGCAATGATCCGCAAATTCTCCAAATTTCTCCGATATATCTTTTTTTGTCTCATTGCTTCGTTAATTTTTAGTCCATTCGTCCTATTACATATACCGAATAAGTGGGAGGAGAACACAGCACGTGATATAAAGTAAGGCTATTATTAATTTATATCGTATTGAGAGATATTGCCATATGCGAGCATTAATACTAATTGGGATAATTTTATCAATACATTGCTGCTATTGTGAAGTTCGCTAGAACTTAATTGAACAGACCAATCTGTAAACTGCTGACAGACAAGCCCAGCTACCTATTAAGCTTCTATTATTTATTACATTAAATTATACTTAAAATTTTTATGTTATACTTGACGGCCAACGTACATAAAAAGCTACTTTACTAATGATCCTCGTGTCGTTTTAAATAAAATGGTTGTCATTATGACGATGACTAGCCAATCTTAAATTGTTAGTATCATATTAGTTGTAAATACGACTTATTGTGACAGTTTCATTTTGTTCTGTAAGTCTTTCTACTGACAGAATTTAATGCATGTTTATATTAAGGTAAATTATAACATAGCCTACTTAACATGCAATATGATGCTCGTAATTCTGACTACCTAGAGTTGAATACCGAGTGTACTTGGAAAATAAATATGTCGCAGAAATACTGTATGGCTGATTAATAGTCTTCTTACAATCAAAGCCCATATCTCAGTTTCATCTGTTTATTATAGTAACTTTTAATTATACCAAAACTCTGATAGTATATTCAATTAAAATTTTATTAGCTAGGTCATGATTGCTATTCTCGACTTGCTAGAAATGCGATCATATGAAAGTTATTTAAATATTTCCGTATGTATTAAAAGGAAAACTTATAGAAGCGACGTGCCATAGGATCGCTACGTGCGTTTCAAGAGATATAATTATATAAATTCTTGTACAGTTATGCTCTAGATAAAGTGTAATTGATGCTAAAAACTAATTCTCTGAGCGGTATATAAAAAATTATGCTACTCGTAAGAATTTTTTGGTAGGATTGTATTAAGTAAAATGTAAGCAATACTTTTGATGCAATGTACTTATTTATGTATATTCTTGTTTTTTTATTGATTGAAGTAATTATCGAATCTAAGAATTAGAGACTTTATTTTTCATTCGAAATTTTCGAAATTTTGTTAGTTAAGCCTAGTGTTACAATACGTCTAGATAATTGAATACACTTATAAAGCTAAAATAGGAGAAACTAGAGATTTTTTCGTATTATATTCATGCAAGGCGGCCTTGTTTAGTTTTTCATTAATGTATTACATTATATCTAGAAAAATCAGTCAAGCACACTTTCCTTGAAGTTGGCCGTCAATTTTGATTTAAGATAGTATTAGTAATTACAAGATAAACATATCTGTTTGCAACTCTCTTAAATAAGATCTCAACGCTTCAGAAATCCTCTGAGTAATATCTATTTTGTTTATAAATTAACTGTTGAAGTCGTAATTTTACATGCAGTATTAAAATGGAGCATCATAGAATTCCAATTTTTTAATTATGATCTTCCGGTTTCTGCAAATCATTTAAAGATTGAATACTTTGACTTTAAAATTTGTTGAACAATTAATATAATAAAATTAATTAATAATAAAGCTGGCAATTTCATAAATGTAATTACTAAATAATCGAATCATATAAGTATGCTGAATTCTTTAGTATATGTTCATCTCCTGTCTTTGAAATATCCATCATTATGAATATACTACTCTATATTGCGATAAACAACAATGAATATTAAGTCTTTTCTAATATCAATAATTATAATTATTTATAGTAATTAAAATCAGTGAATTTTTTATGCAATGTTTTGACTCTTTCATTTCATAATAATAACCCTAGTATAATAAAGCAATAACTGCTTAGAAGTAGATTTGATAGACACTCGTATATCATATCCCAAAATTCACGGAAATCACTCATTTATTTCATAAATTAATTTTGTTCTACCCTATTTAATAAATTATTTAGATTATATTACGCATTCAACTTTATGGTTGTCAACTTGCTGATGGACACAACTATTATGAAATGATTGATACCATACATAAAAGTAACTTAATTTAGTTCTATGCATCTTTCATACATATAATACGCGTGTATCCTAGTAATAAAATTATATATTATTAATACTAAAATCATCGACATGCAATTTATCTGTCATTTAGTTCTTAGTAACGATCACAACTGACTTAAAAAATACTAAAATATTCTACTATTGATTTGAACTTAGATAGCATATGCGTACATAAATTACGAAACTCGCTAGAAATACGAACCATCGTTTAATTACAATTTTATCCTATTCATAGCCAGTTGTTTTATTTTATGGTAGGGTGGCCTTCATTTTGATTAAAAAAATTTTTAATTAAATTTCAAATATGCAATAAATATACTTAATTAAAAAGACTAGTGAAGCGGCTGCAGTTTTCATTTCTATAGATCCGTATCTAAATTTATGAAAAATTTATGGAGTTCAAACAAGCTGAAGTTTCTTTAACATTTTACTACAAGCACTAGCTCAATGGTTGCCCAGCTCTCTAAATTTCAGACTTGCAGACGAATAGTACAGAAACGATTAATAATTTTATTAAAGAATAGAAAACTGAAAATTATTTCTTCCCTATTGCTTTAAGACTGAATTGACATTCATAAGTGAATCAAATTATACTATTTACTAGTAAAACGTTCAGTGAAGACCGGAATATATGGCGGTGGTCGTCAAGCTATATTATGATTATGATAATAAATCGTACATTTGCTAATTCTTAGCAGCATCGTCTATGATAATCTTTATTTTAACTTAATCCTTTTTCTACGCACTGCACTTCACTTACTGAAAAAAGCCTTCAAGATCATTTAAGTAAATTTTAGCCATGTAACTTTCTTCACTATTAGAAACTTCAAGAAAATTCTATCCGTAAATTTTAACATATTTTATTATCTTAGTCATAATAATTGCGGGTCAGGTATTTATGCTATATACTAGTTGATTATATCAATACCATTTAGTTTTCACATTTCAATCTATAGGAGATCTGTAATTATTATAGCTCTCTAAAGATAGAAGATCATCTGCATTTAAGTCTTATTGAAAAGTAGAAGTTAAGAAGATGACTTTAAAAGAGCCTGTAGCTTAATTTTCACGGTCTAAGCTATGATTTCTCTAAGCAATTAAAAATATAGGACCTATGATATAATATCATACTATGATAATATTTTAACTTTTTTTCATCGCGATATATGAAAAATAGTTTCTAATTTTGAATAAATATTGAGTATATATATACACACATATACAGTGTATATTTATTAACTGAAATTTCAAACCTTTCAATGCTTACACTATGATTGCTTATTACAAACTTAGGGGCTAAAGAAATGTGCTAACTTAGGCAATCTTCTCAAAAATATTTATTACGGCGGGTGGAACCGAATGGTTAAATCTAGGCAATAAGTTTGTGAAATTGTGCATGTTATCTTTATTTCTATAAGATGCTAAGTTGATGCTGAGAAGCAATAACATAATAGATTATTTCGCAAAGCAAGGACTTAATGTTTTAATCTTATTTGGCCAGAATGACTTCTCGCATTTTCTTTTTATCTATATGATAAAATATAAGAGTATTTACAAATGACATATTCGTTTGACCATTTACAGTTAGACACGCAACTGTTCATATTACACTCATTAGCAGGTTAGTTTACTGATACCCTAAGTTACTATAACATTGATCAGCGAGCAAGAAAATAACTGAATGAAGTTGCGGGCAAGACTTAATATTTATATAAAGATAATGGCCTAAAGTTCTCTTGAAGTATTATCCACATTTATTTTCGTCAAAGTCAAAGTCACTAGTTGCTCTCTGTGATAGGAAACACAAAGTAAAAATTCTTGAATTTACTACTGACTTTAACGTCTTTTCATCTCACTAAAATTTTTTGCGATTAAGACCAGAAAATTTAACTTTTATCAATACTTTTGGTCATTGGAATTGTTTCCACGTATCCAGTGCCCATCTTACACGCGAATTTTTCTGGTTTATTTACTATCCTTTACTAGGTGGGATATGGTTCTTCAATCACAATATTTCAATCATAGCTTTTCTTTAAGTAAGTAATTTTAACCTACGATTTATACTTTAACTTACTATGCACAAGTATATAGTCGAGTTCAACTATCATGAAATGGGATTTATCTATTTAATCGTACTTTGTAAAATTGAAAATTGTTATCAAATATGAAGAAGACGACTTTGAATGATAATTAATTACGATATGGTATTAATTATCTTATCTCGCATTTAAATTTTAGACTTCACAATATAGTGGTCCGATATAACAGTTTGTATTATGCCGTTACTAATTTAAATCATTACGATAAAATTTTAAACGATATTATTTCTATTAGTGATTCACTATTTTTAGACTAAATTGCGGAAACTCTTTTATGACATCTTCATTAACTTCCATTTCGTTTTTTGTAGGCAATTTATGCTAACATTTACAGTCATAAGTTCAATTAAGGAATCCATACAAGTATACAGAATGAGGTATAATCTAAGAAGTAATAATTTCAATCTATTGAAGTCAATGTTATATAATCAATTTTAGCATCATTGATTACCTAATGGTCGTTCGACAAACATGCAGAATTTCATTCTTAAATATATTAACCAAACACCCAAAGACATCTAAAGTCATTTCTTTGCCTTTTATTATCAGCTAAAGTATTGGTCCAATAGATATTTATTGTATATATATTAAAAAATTATTATAAATTCTTGTAAACGTTTATTTTTAATATTTTCTGCATAATTTTAAAAGAAAATTGTTAAATAATTGATTACTTTTAACTAAAATAATTAGATTGTCACAAACTTAACTTGTGAACTACTACCTTAAACTAATAGATTACTTATTCCTATCTCCACTACATCTGGAGGTCTACTGTACGGTAGTCCTTAACTACTTCTATTGCTATCAGCTACGTAATGAAATCAACTTAATTAACATGTCCGGTTCTTTAGTACGTGACATAGATCAAGATACATACAATGATTAGTGAAATATTTTGATATAATAATAGGTATATATATATTTGTGTCACTATGATGTAACTTAGTATTGTGATTGTAGACTGTTAGCCATGTGTAGTATAATGTACGATAGATATTTATCCTAAGAGATATTTGGTAGCTGTAACTATGGACTGTAGTGGTAGAGACTCTATGCTAGAGTACACATGACTATATACAGTAAGGTGTCGAGTTACTAATAACGCTATAGGTAAAATAGAACTGTAAATCATATATTAGGATATGGTTAATTCGTTGTACTTTGACTTGTGTGAATAATGTTTACGTAAGTACTGTAGTCGTATCCATATTGGATTAATGATGGTCCGCAGTACAATAGTCTTACGAAGAATAATTTAACTATGTGTAAAATAAGGTAAAAGGTTGCTATGCGGATTGTAGCTGCGAATGCTACGGAAAGTATAAAAGCATGCAACTTTAAATTATTCTGTTAGTTCATTGTAGAAGTCTTTAGTAGTAGTATTCGGTTAAAGTAGAGCTGTGTGTAGTTGATCTTTGTATAAGATTGAATAAAGCCCTTATTTTTCTAAAATTTGGAATTTCGTGATTGGTATATATCACAGTCACAAAACAGCTTTGCAACAACATAACGTAATGTAAGATCAATAAGTCAATTCCTTGAACCACATATCAAGGAACGATATCTGCACTATCAAAAACACTTTGCTCTACTAGCAGACTACACAAAAACTTAAACGCCTCGTATTTTACGTTAAACACTAAGTTTAAGAAATCCTCTTTATTACACGATATACTGCATTTATATATACACTTCTTCAATAGCTCATGAGTCATAGTTAGTACGATTAACTTTGGAATCATTTACTGAATTAGATATTAATTATAGCTACTGCTCCCTTAATGCAGACAACAGTATTTACGAACATAGACATCTGATGACTAATACAGAATAGTCAGATTACGATATGTCCTATCACGGAACATTTCCACGATAATTTACAATCTACCATAAGTAAGTTACAATCACAACGATTCGAACTGTAAGTAGATGATTTGCATTCCCTATTATAACTATTAATTTTAGTATGTGTATAAGTGTCACTGTCATAAAAAGTCAGTGCTATATTCAAACACAGTATATCCAAATTAGAAGTTAACTAAATAAAGATAGGCTAACAGAATTGTCCTAACATAGTGTAATGCAATTTAGTATTGTGATTGTAGACTGTTAGCCATGTTTAGTATAATGTACGGTAGCGTAACTTCTACATTTATCCTTAGAGATATTTAGTAGTCATAACTATAGGCTGTAGTGGTATAGACTCTATGCTAGAGTACACATGACTATATACTGTAAGGTGTTGAGTTACTAATAAGGCTATAGGTAAAAATAGAACTGTAAATCATGTATTAGGATATGGTTAATTCATTATACTTTGGCTGTTGTGAATAATGTCTACATAAATACTGTAGTCGTATCCATATCGGATTAATGATGGTCCGTAGTAGAATAGTCTTACTAAGAATAATTTGCTATGTGTAAAATAAGGTAAAAGGTTGCCATGCGGATTGTAGCTGCGAATGCTATGCTCTCAGAATGCTTATAAAACACTAAGAGTTTTAAAGTATCGATAATTTCTTTGTATCGTATTCTACTTCTGCAGCCTGTATTATCTAAAATCTATTACAATAAAACTGGTCTCATTTTTATCAAGAAAGTTCAATATGCACAAATGAAATAAAATTGAAATTTCAATGATGATCAGCTGTGAACATACTCGTATATGTAGTAAGTAGTATTTTTAGAATTGCCAACATCAGCTATGTAATATAATTTAATAATCAATTAGCTTTAAGACAAATTTTAGTGCCCGTTAGAATGATAGGTTCATAATGGGAAATTTACTAATAAGCATAGAGCTCGACCATAACACTAGTTAAAGCTAAATTTTATACTGATAAATGCAGATACTAAAAGTATCTTCAACAATAAAACACTAGTAATCCAGACAATATCTTGATCGGAGCCAAAAAATTAGTCGTAATACTTATCATTAGGACGTAGTTATTTCCATCGGTGTTACGCGAGAAGTTGTTTGGCTCTTATTTAAGAGGAATGAATAATTCAACAGACCGCGTTGAAATCTTGGAAAAATACAGATTAATTGGCAGAATAAGTATACCGATGATAATATTCGCCTCCTTATGATGCCGTTTGTCATGGTATAAATTATTGGATTTATGGCTACATTGCAGTAAGATAATAACAGGATAACAATTTGAAGTTTGTGTGCAATAATAAATTTTCTATTATACTTAACGTAATATGCCAATCCATAGACAGTCATTGTTGCAATTGGCAACCAACATATCATACTAGTGCCGACAATTAAAAACGTAGTACGAATTGATTTTTGAATTCCGTTGAAGCTCACTAAAGGAGTATTACTTTTACGATATGCAATATAAAATATAATTGTGTAACAGCACACAATAATAAGAATTGCGCAAGTAATGGAAGCTGCAAATATTCCAATAGCAGCGTAATTTGAGGAATCAACAGATAACGAAATCCAGCAAACATTCTGGTAGGTATATCTACCCAAGCCATACTTTTCAAAAGGCAGTAGTGGAATAATGGCTAATGGAAGAACTACGAGCCAAACTGCTGCAATTGATATTGCATAACGCGATGCTCGTAAATCTGATAAATAATTATATGGATTATAAACAGCAGAACATCGATCAACACTTACTGCTGTTGCCATTACCAGTGACGCCCCATTGAATAATGTTACTAAAAAACCTTGTATCTTACACAGGATAGCATCGCTGCCTTGAAGTAATGCCGAAATAGCACAAGGCATTACAATTAAACCCGTCAGGAAATCTGTGATAGTAAGTGCTGTTAATAAACAGTTGTTGATCGACCATAAGGCTGGAGAGTTGTAAATAATGACTAAGTTGAAAAAATTAGCTCCAACAGATATTATAGTAATTAAAATTAAAGTAAAAAGCTGCATGTAAAGGTAATGTCCATCCTCTCTCGCGGAATAGGTAGTATTAAATGATGTGGTATTCTCCATGGAGGATTTTTCTTCCAACGCCGCGTATTCTGACAAAAACTAATTTCTTCAATCTAGCCACTTTCGATTCTGTAAAATTTGTTAAGAATTAAGCATACGATTTCAGTAAGCAAGAACAAATAAATTAAAGCATCATCAAATCAAGTAGCGAAATATAATTAAAATAGGTCTATGAAATCAATAATGAATAATTTTATTGTAGTTTAATCGAGATGAATAGCAATCCAGATTAAAAAATGCACCTTATTGTTGCATTGATAATATTGTCAAGTTAATAAAATAACAAAGGAAATTAAATTTTCCATTTATTTGAAAAAAATTGTCGCAGAGCTCTGAACGACAGTTTTTAGCTTTATCAAGTTCAATTTTGCGTAATTTCTGGTTCATTTTATGACTAGTGTCGTTGATTGTTATTAGTGATGTAGATCATAAGACAGGGAGACAATTGAAAAGGCTATTATAGATTTACTTTATTTACGACAAAATTACGAGGGATAATTCTATTGAAAGGGTTTTACCGGATATACTTATCAAATGCTTTCGTTACTTAATCCAAATTCAACACTTAAATTTTAAAAGCTATTTCTTTCGTTTGCAAAGCATCATAACAAATATCACGCTGACATGATATTCCTGACGATAACAGATTGCTAGTATTTCGAGTCATACTGTAGGTAGATATCAAAGAAAATAAACCTGATAGCAAGTTCATAGTAGTGTAATGTTCTGTACTAGTTTTAACCTCATCTTGTTGCAAATTTCGATTTACCACACACACTAGTAATGCAGCAAGGCTACGAACATTCACTAATTTGGCTCTCTTATCCCTACATCTGATTGAACTATTTATGACACCTGACTTACCATGAATTGAATTACAATACTAATTCATAGGTTCTTAGGATTTCTTATGCTGTTAACGGTAGGTATTTACTATATCAGAATATTTCTTACTGAATCTTTAGCAACTTTCAAGTATTCAACAATCAGCTGCGCTGATCATCGCAGCAAACTTTTCTTATTCCTAAATTCACGTTACTATTACATGAAATTTTTCCTCGTTTATATTTACTTTATGTCATAAGTGTATGAGTGGAATAATTGCTGGAAACGACGGGTGTCACAAAGCTTTATTGTACTATTTATAATTCTTATCGTCATTAAATGTATGATTTTATTAGGTTGTACATGCAATAATATCGAAGGATAAAAACTATTTAAATGAAATATCAATTATGAAATTCGCCGTCATTGCCATCGGACATATTATGGAGGTATTTATTTTTTGAAAGTTTGATACTAGATTAAAACTGTCAGATTATAACACTGAAGTAATTTTAAAAAACGTCCACTACGTTGGATGACTTTTTCAAAGAGAAAATTTAGATGACGACAAAAGAAAACAGATAGCAAAATAAAATTACGTCGTTTTTCCTGATGATTTCTTTACATTCTACTAATATTGTAGTATATCTTGTAATTTAATTCATTTATTATTCGCACAGATTATTAAACTATGGCTATGCAGATTTAGAAAAGGCACTAAAAACTACGCTATATTGACTAAATGTGTTCGATATAAAATGACCTACAATTACGATAAGATTAGCCTGGTGTTTTTTATGTCCATAGTTACTGTTTCACTCTTGTAGCTATCCGTAGCATGTTGATAAAATATGATCGTTCGGATTCAGATAATGGACTATGATCTTAGCTTTACCTTGATTGAATATGCTTAACATATAAAAGCTAAAATTTATGATAAACCCATCACTAGAAATTCGCGGCGCCTTTGAAATTTCTACTTCTTCCGTAAGAAATTTCTAAGATTATGTAAAGTATCCAATACCTCTAATGCTTCGATATAATGATAATATTATAACTTTGTAAGCAATTGATAATACTAAATCAGCTTTTAAAAGGAAGAGAATTGATACATTTATCCTATAGCATATTGTATGCATCGGCAACGCTTGCCATTGTTTATCTCAAGGCATTATTTAAGATGCATAGGACGTTATGCGAATACAGATGATACTTGAAAAGATTACAAATAAAGCAATCAAAGAATAATTAAAATTTGACATGAAAATGTCGGTAAACATCATAAAAGAAATGTATTTACATCCATTATGGAAATACGAGAATTTCTGTGGGTTATTGACATCATAGATGAATCTCATTTTATCTTTAAAACGTGGCATTTCTGCAACAAAAAATTATTTTATAAAGTCTCTTTAGCGACGTTATCATGCTCCATCTTAAAATCGTATTATTTATAGAGTAAATAAATAAGTTTGTAGCAACAGTGGCGTATTTGAAGAGAAGACCGACTAATTGAGTACGATTTGATAAAGTAAAACTTTTATGAAATATAAGATAATACGTTAAATCGCAACTACCTATTACCATCATTAGTAGCCGGCATATAATGTTTGTACCAACAATTGATGATGTAGTGCAAACAAATTATTGGATACCTTCAAAGTGAACTGAAGGCATACTTGCTTTATGATATTGTGATATAAAATATGATTGAGTAGTAGTAAATGATAACCTCGATAGCTATACAGATACCAATCATAAATATTCCAACATCAACATAATTACATGAATCAACCATTAAACAAAATTCAGGAAATCCCTTGATAAGTATATTTTCCGAAGTCATATATAAGAATTGGTAATAACGCCAACACGATATAGTAAGTGGTACAGATATTAAATGTGTGTTTATAGTGATAATCTCATATCGAGAGCCAAGCAATTAAGATAAATAAGAGTTGGAGTTATGCACAGCCTAACAACGATCTATGCTAACAGCCCTTGCCATTACTTATGAAGTACCGTTGAAATAGATATAAGGAAACCTTAAATATTACGTAAAACTTCTCCTTGACGGTGGAATGAAAGAACAATTGTAATCGGTATTGCAATCAAGCCGGTTAGGAAATCAGTGCATGCTAGTACTATTGAAATGCAATCATTCAACTGCTCTAAGGTTGCAGAACGATAAATTTATCAAGCTGAATAAATTATCGGCAGTTGAAAAATACAAAATAAGATTAGAATTACATGTTCAATAGAAATATATTTCTTTTCCGACTATTCTGTGATTAGAATTTTCGTTTGAGTTGTTGATCTTCGTTAAGTAGGTTCTGCACTTTGGTGATGTTACAAATCTCCTTTGTAACAAGAAACCGGGTATTAAAAACTATCTTCACTATTACTTGTGTTCCCAACTTAGGGACCTATCATATTTGAACTAACTCTCAGCTACACAAAAAAACTACTATTGAGTAATAGGTTTAAATGCTTTACTTTATTTTCGTTAACCTTAGTCGTAAAATGTAATGAAGAAAAACGTAAGAATATTCTTAGCAATAATAGTCAAAAGATCCTGCGAATGACTAACTGGAACTGATAAGCTAAGCTAGTGCTCCGCTTTTTATAGTCTCGCCGATGGTATACTTTTGAATATTCTTGAAATGGCGGCTTACACTGTATGGTATACATATCCTAGTATAGCAACTAGAGCCTCAAGGCTCTGCAAAGTAATTAATCTTACACTTAAAGTGTTATTAATTAACGTTTACAGACTAAGCGTGTTAGCTCCGACACGTCACAATATTTAACTTTCTGATACCTTGGCAATAACAAGTGCTTATTAATAAACATTAATATCTAATAAGCTACTGGAGCAAATAATAATTTAAATGAGATATTTTAATTAACGTAACAATTAATATTTCGGAGCATGGCTCCGCAACAGGTGATAATGTTACAAACTGTATTATTAGTCATTAGATGTCTATGTTCGTAAATACCGTTATCTACATTAGGGAGCATAGCTAAAATTAATGTCTTATTCGGTGAATAATTCTAAAGTTAATCGTACTAACTATGACTCATGAGCTAATGAGGAAGAGTATATAAATGCAGTATATCGTGTAATAAAGTTAATTCTTAAACTAAGTGTTTAACGTAAAATACGAGACGTCTAAGTCTTTGTGTAGTCTGCTTGATACGTGGTTCAAGGAATTAACTTATTGATGACACATTACGTTATCTTGTTGCAAAGCTGTTTTTTGCGACAACTGTACTTTCTACTTCCTAATGGGAAGGATAAATTTAGCCTTTTATCATTTTGTGTTAAGCTTCAGAATAGCAGAATCGAAACCGATAGTATATACGTATATAAAACTGCGTCACATCATTATTTGATTTTTGACTTCAATTTGTTGTGATTTGCGCAAGATCAAAGTTCTTAGCTTAACCTGTTTAGAAGTTTCTTAGATAATATCTTCTTTCTATGATTTAAGCGCCGTACCTTCTTTTACTAGATGAGATATTGTAAGCATTTACACAGATCAGTAGCAAGTCAGTCTTTCTTTACTATCAATATTATACCGTAATCATTTTTTACTCGGAAAAATTCTAAAAATAGCATTCATGAAGCTAATTGCACTGGTTGTTAAAGGTCAATAAATGCATAATCAAATGATAAAGGAGTAATGCAACAATATTACTAATAAATAATTATGTGACATATAGTCGAATTTGCTACTTTCTCGATCACTAGCTGTAGTACAACCCCAAATTCGCTAGATATTGAATTACCAAGACTGTCTTAAAACAGCTCGAGTTAAACGTTTAATTATTGTTAGATGAACTAATTTTACGTAATAAACTGGATTTTTACTAGAAATTATAGTTCTTTTTATCATACTTTTAAGACCCTTTATTATACTAACACCTACATTTATGCTTTCACCCAAGACGTAGTGTAGCTAACTACTGGAATGCAGATTAATAGTCATACCTATAGCGGTATTCAAATAGACTATAAAGAGTAAATCATCATTACGCGCAATACGTAAAAAAAAATCAATTTTTTCAGTCTTTCATATCGCTATTTGGTATATCTTATTTTTCTAATATAATATTTAAATCCACTAAGATTCATCACTTAATAGTAGCTTTAGATAAAATAACTACTTTCTCTTAGCCACTGCATATTTACTATGTTCACTATCATCCACTATAATACAAGCAAGAACCGGCTTGTAAATTCTGCTCCGGAATAATAGTTGCGATAACCCCTTCCTACGAAGATTTATCGCCCTTCAAAATTATTTTAAAAGCCTGCGAGGATTGACTAAAGAATAAAATTTTATTTCGAGTTTAATGTCTTTACCTATACTACAGAATGAGAAGAAATATTTTTAGTGTTTCATAAATGAAATAAAATTTAAGGGCTAAAGTACCTGAAATTTTACGAACAAAAATAAAAATATAAAGTCTTCTATAATGCAATAAAACATAGTACTGATATAAATTTAAATTATCATTATTATATGAAATAAAATTTAGCGTACTAACTAATTTGATGTTACCAGTCACACACACACATGCGAAATACTTCAATCCTTAAGTAAAAATCTTATGGTAGTTGCTACAAAACCAACCGTTTTACCAAGCGTCTGCTGGTGTTACTCAACATGACACTCGACTGCTACGTTCAAAATTTATTGCTGAATTTCCCGATGAGCGGGATCCCAAAAATAATCTAATCTTACACTTAATGCAAAATAAATATTTAATGATTTGCCGACGTAAGATAGCATTAGTTGTGGCATATATTAATGGATTTAGAGCAATACTAAAAAAAATAACATAAGTGATATTAACCTAACTCTATGAGAAACTGTATAGTTTGTTTGATAAATTAGATAATTAATGACATTAACTAAACATAGCAACCCTAATAGTAGCCAACATAACATATTAGTACCAACGATTAAAAATTTTGTCCGAATTGATTTTTTTATACTACTATAACTGTCTAAATTAGATACATTTTTGCTAAAAGCGATATAAAATGCAATTGCGTAACAGTAAAAAATCACCAATATCGCTCCAAATATAGTCAAAGAAGTTGCTACATAAAAAGTTTAACTCCTGCTAGTAGCAATGAATGTAACCGTCTCGAACCAGTGATGAGATATAAATATTAATGTAATTTCAAGTAAATTTTGTATTAAATTTAAAGATCATAATCCAATACAGTATATTAGTTTGCGATGGTAAAGCGATATTAGGTATTTAGTTATATAGAATAGAAATTAGTTAGCAATAATATATAATTTAATAAAGACCGGTAAATTAGTAAGTACGATTATACAGTAAATCAAGTAGACAATTAGTAGAAAACACTCACATATATCTTTACCGGTGGTATCTGAGGCAGAATGTATGATCTGCAGAATTAAAATATAACAAATTTTCAACGAAACGTATATGCTAACGCTTCGGATATAATCGATATCCATTTAAAGCAAGAATGGACTATGGAAAGTAACAACAATCTGGTAATGTATCGTTAAAATATCTTTCTAAACGCATATCTAGATAAAGAATAAACCATTTTTTACTTTTATAATGTAAGAAATCTATTATCTACTGACATTTGTAACAAATTAATCTTATTCTCTGACGTTGTTGCTCTTATAAAATTTCAGCGTTTTTCCGACCGATATCAATGTAATATGAATATGTATGCAGACAGCTTATTTAACAATGAATTTTCATACTCCGGTATCTTTTCACAGTATTAACAATTATTTGGATGTAACTGAATTGAAAAAGCATTATGATTAACAACAATAAGGCACCCTAATGTACAGGAAAAATTTTAATGAAGCTAGATCCCATTATATATTTAGAGCTGTTGATTTTTAAATTTTATTATAAGGTTTAAACTATGAGGAGTGATCTTATAGAGTAAGTATGCAATTATTATTGGTTATAATCAGATTCAACCTTACAATTACCATATTTGGTTAAGGTATGGCTGCACATCCTGTCCAAATTTGGAAAAAAGAGACAAAAATTTATTTTAAAAGTTATAAAATCCTTAACAAACTGTATTTATGTATTAGATTTCATTTAAAAAATTAAACTATGTTCTATTTTTGTATAAATTAATCTGAATTTTCGAATCAAGCTCGGGCAATTATTGTAGTAAAACGCTTTTATTATATTAATTTTCAAGTAATTTGTTTACAACTAAAAATGCTATTCTGTTTTATTCTATACACCGGCAGACTGTAGTTTACGCTATCAATTAAGCATTTTTATAAGACCTCATGCCATGTGACAATTCGCCTCTTCAGATTTTCATCGCACCACAAGAGAATAAAGCATTGTCATAATAAGATATTGTTGATCATTAAAGGATGCTAAAATTATTAATTCGCCATATTCTAAGGGTATGTCGACGTATGATTTATTGATGTATTCTGAATTAATCAACTGCAAGATGAGGGAAGTACTATTGCCTGCTGAAATCGGGATACTTTATTTTTGATATGCCCATCTAACCGACGAATCCTCTAATTAATGGAACCTAATAAATAAAGAGTTTGGTATCTATTTCTTATCAGGGCTGTCCTTCCAACAATTTATGATTTGTTTACTTAATGGGTGCCCATGCAATATGATTTTATCAAACCTTGCCAGGTTCATTCTATGCCACTAACTTAATTTGATTTTAGATCCAAAATATTTCATAGAACCGATTTCATCGTATTATCTGTAATTACTATTCGATGACAAATGGATACAATACTATAATCTTGATTTTTGAAATTATAGCTTTGTATTTTCTCATAATACGTCAGAATATATTATGGACAAGCTGTAATATTAACCAGCAAAAAGGAATACTATTGTCGCTCAATAAACGATTTAACAATTGTTTCCAGCCTAATAAATTTCCAAATTAACACACAATACTAAAACTAAAATCACATCAAACATTTCTAGATCAGTCTCGCTATTTTGACGGTGAAATGAAATTTTCCCTTAAAGTAACAAACGTTTAATGAATCTTGTTTACACGTCATTTCAATTTTAATTTTCCATACCACCATTTCGATAATCATGGATTAATTTATGTTCGTGCCCACCAAGTTTAAAGTTAAATAGAAACAAATTGAATAAACTTCCTCCAAGAATTAGTGCTTCATAACGATAGTCTGTCATAGCCTCCTGCGTATAGATTTCCTTTTGTGGTAGTATTTTGTAAACAAGGTAAATTTTATTTTATCAGAAATAGGAATAAGAAATTCTAAATATAAATAGATTTTACATTCTATTTGTAATATTCATTTTTCTATGTATCTGATATCAACTGATAATACTTTACAATTACTAGTGCAAACAGTAATAAGGAAAGTATCTCTGATTAACTCGATTTATATGCTTCTAATTTGCAACAGAATAGGTAAAATTTTAGACGATCATCAATTATCCCAATACTGTAGTTTGTTATTTTCAGCAATGCGAGATATGAAAAGCAGTATAACTCGAACTTCTGCATTTCTCTACGTAAATGAATTATTGGATCGCGACAACTCAGCTTCTGCTGTAAAAAAAAGATATTAGAATGGTAGCCGATTACAGTAACGTCTTAGCCTACGACGATCTTCAAAAACACAATTGCAGCTCTTTATTACGTTTAGTGTAAGTCGTAAATAAGGTAGTAGTTAACGCAATGTTACTAATTTATTTGTAAGTCAATAAAGCAAGTATTTCAGCTGATCCGATAGTTAGAGTACTTCATGAACTATCCTAACTTCGTTTACTCAACATTCATTGAAGAGTAACAAATCTGATTCTCCTAGTATCATATTTAAATCGATTGAGATTCATCACTTCATAATAACATTAGATACAATTATTGCTTTCTATTCTTTAGTACATATTTATTATCTTCACTATTATCCACTAAAGCAAAAGCAAGTATCAGCTTGTAAATCCTGCTGCTGAAGAATACAGTAAATGTGATAAAGCCTTTTTAGGAAGGTTTTTCGCCCAACGGACATTGATGTAACACCATGCAAGGATTTGACAACAGAATGATATTTTAATTCAAACTTTATGTCTTGAACTGTATTACATAATGAGAAATAGACATTTTCCGGTTTTTCAGAAAAAACATAAATTTTGAAGTTAAAAACATTTGAATTTTTAAGAACAAAAATAAGAACATAGATCTTCTTTAATGCAATAACCTTTAGTGCTGATATAAATTTAGATTGTCAATATTATACGATATAAAATTTAGTAGTCCAATTAATTTGGGATTACCAAGTAAGTACATCACACAGTACTTCCATCCTTAAGTAAAAGTCTTATCGAAATTGCTGTAAAACTAACCTTTTTATTTACCAAGCTTCAGCCGCTTTTGCTCGATATGAGACTCGACTACCACGTTTAAAATTTATTACTGAAGTTCTGAATGAGGATAATCCGAAAAATGATCTAATCTTACCCTTAATTTACATTAGATATTTAATGATTTGCCGACGTAAGATAATATTAGTTGTAACAACAGTTGAAAGCGGCTAAGATAAGCCGGACAGTTGGACTTAGCCAATTTCTAACCTATCGTAATTCCGTACAAAATAAGATTACATTCTATATATGTTGAGTTCTTCACTAGAAAATCATTCGAGGCTGGAAATAACCCCGCGGCTAAGATAAGCCGGTTAATTATCCTTGATCTTAAGATTGTAATATCTCTATACAAATTCCTATGTTATTCGACAGCAATCATATTAGGATTTATGCTCGATACCTTAAATGCCTGACGGACTTTATAAGGTACTCCGACAATTTACTCTCACAATTCAATAACACCATACGAAAGTAGGATGCTCAGTTATTAGAATCAGCTATTTTATTTAGAACGCTTACGATGTCTTATTCGATATTGCGATAACTGCTATGCGTTACATGTGATCATAGTATAGACTATGATTTATAATTTCATCACGGTAATACCGTAACTGACTATAGAAGCTATCAAAATCATAACAACTAAATACTTCTATGTAGAGTATTAATTCACTAATAATCACTGAAAAAAAACTAACAGAGGCTTATCACAAACCTGCTTTCGTGAACGGACTTAAACTACACTAACTACTCTAAATCTTACTCCGACTAACTTCTGGAGATGTGTAGTATGTACAGCGAGGGGAGACTTACTTATTCCAGTACTGCAATTTAGCGACGAGAGATAGCGAATAAAGTTAAAGTCTTTATTGAAAAATAGATTACTTTTGCAGAAATATTCTTTACAACAACGTATTTGAGAAACTCCCCAATTAAGGATAAATATCCCGTACTTATTATATATAGTAGTTTTAATTTCACACTGTGCACAACTCA
>NW_002060953.1:7486-8670 GCF_000150275.1 Trichoplax adhaerens | reverse complement strand
AGAAATAAATAATATTCCATTCCGTATAGTATACCAGTACAAAGGCTGAAAAACCGTAAAAGAAAATTCCAGGTAATTAAAAAATCGCTTGTATTCGTGATTTGTTGATTTCAATTAAAAATGATGTAATTCAATTACTGAGAATAAGAAGGATATGCAACAGCTGCCGCATAACAAACCTTAACAGGCATCTTTTCGTTTCCTCTTACATTGCTTTGATAATAGCCCTTAATATGCTATTAAAGCCGGTATCCAATCCCGCTAAACGACAATAATAAAGTGTAGATATAATTATTTTCTTTAGTCACTTTAGACAAAAAGTAAACACGAATATAGATGTTAAAATATTGCTCATATGTAAGGGGAGATCTATGGATACTGAAATTATTTCAATATTGAATTAACCAAAAGTAGAGAACTAATGAGCCTAATAAGAATTTGCTTCGTTTAAGGATTAGCGACTTGAAGTTAACGCATCTCAATTAATTTGGCATTATGAACATTTCCAATAGAAGTATATAATATCTATCAGCATCAGATGCTTTTATGAAATTAAGATACCATAAGAGTGTTTTAAACTGTCTTTGCGATCTGAAATAAATGCTTCGCAAACGATTAATTTTAAATAAATTATTTCAATCGAAGATGTTAAAATAATGCTGTTCTACATACTGTAAGTGTATTGGTCTCATGCAGTGTTAAATCCAAAGTATCTACGAATTGATTTAGTTATATTAGTTTTGGCTATATTTGGCCATTTCTTATGGCTCAATTTGTAAAAAATATTTGCTTATACTCAAATAAGAGGCAACAGTATCGTTGCTGATCACAGTAATTTTTCTCCTATCTATAGAAATCTCCCGCATTTACAGTCAAATGCACAAATAAGACAACTACGGTATCATTTGAGTAGTAAACGTTATAGAAAGGATCATTTTTTCTGGTTGTGGACATCAACAGCAAGTAATCCGTCATACTTTTAAAATATTTACTTAATCTTACTAATATTTATTGAACAACATATTACAAATAGATTATACGTAATCTTACAAACTATGAGAAGCCCAAAAATTAGAGTATAATTTAAAGTTATAAGCAATCTATAAATTTTCAGAAGGAATAAAGCTCACTTATTTGCTTAAGCACTGGAGGATAAACCNGGTTACTTTAGTAATATTAAATAG
>NW_002060953.1:3988-5147 GCF_000150275.1 Trichoplax adhaerens | reverse complement strand
CGAAACCTTGAACTTGACATGTTGTATCTTCTAATTGATAAATCAATGTCAAAATCATGCAAGGTGGTACTATACTTCCTGTACATAAATCAGCAATGGCCAGACCAGTTAGCATCGTATTTTTTATATCTCGTAAAGTTGATGAACGAAAGATGTGGAATAAGTTAAATAAATTACATACAACGGCCATAATCGTAATCAAAAAGAGGTACGAAATCTGGATTGTTATTTTATGATTATAGTCGTCGAGATGACTGGAAGAATTATAAATTTGGGGGGGACGCGTTAAATCCATGCATTCTGTTTTCTTTACTTCCTTGATTTAATCATTCAAATTATGATCATAATCTGAACATCAACCTTTAGAAGAGATGTAAAGGGTAAACTGGTTATCATTTCGATGAGATTAGTAGCAATCTAAGCAAAATTTATGGTTCAAAAGTATATCAAAAAAGAATTAAACATAACTGCGCCTACTAGTATGACTTTAGAAAAACAATTATAACCTGAAATTACTCCAATAAACGCTTACTTTGTAGATATTGTGATTTTTTAAAGGATACATCATATCTCTATTATAAACAACGATATTTTTGATGAAAAATTTAATTCTATTGTACAAGGGTTTGCTATGATTATTAACTCAACCTTAGATCGGAATTTAATATATTCTTCGGATAAATATTAGTTACCATTTACAATAGCTAATATAAATCATAGCAATACCCTGAATTTCGCAATCCAAATACTAACTAAAATCAGCAAATTAGTTTAACGAGGGCTTGATACCTAGTTATCATTTTCTATATGTCTCATATTACAAATATCAAGGCTTATTAAAAGAACAAGCTAGTTAAATAAAAAATTTTGAATGCTTGAAAACCATAACGCTGGACTTGTTCACTGTGACCAACTGATTCTAATATAGGCCGATACTACGATTTTATTGGGTATCGTATATAGTTATTCGTTACGAAATCTTTCTATGTGAATAACATGACTCAATTGGGAATGGGTAAAAATTACTTAAGGATGATAAGAGTATAATGGACGGTAGGACGTAAATAACATTAATTCATAACAAGAAATTATAAATAGTTACAATTATTCTTGTAATGATTATTTCCGCAACAAATGATAATAAGATTTTTCACGCATT
>NW_002060953.1:1732-3515 GCF_000150275.1 Trichoplax adhaerens | reverse complement strand
TTTCCGAAACTAAAACTAATACTGACAATAGCACTTGCAGGTATTCTCTTTAAATTTTAATCACTTTTTCCATGATTAATTATAAATCCGAAATTGCCAATGTTTTTGATACAAAACAACTTTGTTAGGAGAAATCGATACCATTATACGGGTATTTTTATTAACAAATTAATGGATTAAACTGTGTGGTGTAAACCAAAATTAGCTTAAGATTAAAATTATAGAATAATACGAAAATAGATGAATTGAATGTTTAATCTTAATTCCTAAATTAGTTTAAGATCAATAATTACAGAATTGCAAGATAATAGATGAATTAAATGTCGAACCTTAACATCAAATCTTCAATTTATCCTTTTTTGTACGATCGTGTGTGAACAAGATTAATATTTAGAATTCTCCTTCAAGCTTTTTATTATTGTAATAAGTGTTGCAGCTTAAAAAAACTTGTTTTGATTTAACTACTGCAAGCTTGAATTAATATGTAGCATAATTATGATAAGAATTACACGATGTTGGATTATAATTTATGTGATGTATTCAGTCAGTATTATACTCATTCGTTAATTATGATAGAAACTTATGGCTAATTACGATTAAATAATGTAGAAGCAATGTTACTTTGTTATCGTATAGGGTGTGTAACCAAAGATTTTGGGTTGGGTCCTAATTTAAGATTGTTGGTCAGTTTTAGCCATTTTTTATAGCTATATGATATATACTGTAGAAAATGACAAATTTTTAGATTTAGTAACATTTGGAATCTAGGGTACAGTTTATCTGGTCATGTGTTTAATTGCTAGGTTTTCTTGGAATACTTTAGAATTGCAATTTGATAGTCTGGTACCATCAACTGCTCGACTTAGCATATAAAAGATACAGTATTTCAGTAAAAAAAAAAGTTCAAATTTTAGTTCCAGTAAGGCAGTATGAAGAAGCTCAGGATCTTGTAAGTAATTTTTTGACAAAGTGATTGATTGCGGCAATAATTTTGCCTTTATTCCAATTTTTAATTGGATTTATAAGTTAGTAACTAAAGTTAGAATAAATTTGTGTTTTTTCCTTAGCGTATTTGTAATTTTTAACGTGATTATTTTTTTTTCTAAAGTATACAATTTTGCAATTATTGCTCCTCTAATTCTTGATTTTAAGCTAATTTAGCTGCAATACACAGTGCTTATTAAAAAATAATTTAACTGCGGTTTATCAGATCCTGATCGTGAATAATTTTAGTTTAGCAAACAATTTTGATTATGCTGTATTCATTTCCTATTACTCACCTTGCTGTTAAAATTGGCCTTTAATTTTCTTGCTAAATATATTTATGGCACAGTAAGAGGTATTCACAGTATAAAATAGATTTCGTGAAAGTTAGAAACCTCTTTGCTTCATTGATATTATTTTTGACGAAGTTTAAGTCGATTACTTTAGAAAGCATTATCATCTTTATTAATTTAGGCAGCTTGAAAATGCTTAACTTAGTTGTTTAGCCCACTTTTTACATCATACCACGATGAAATTTCACATTTGTTAGGCTTTCTGCACATAAAGCGGGCAAATATTTCTTGTATTATTAAAATCTAAATCGAAATGGAAGCTTTCTATATGGAGTTAAAATAAGTCTTGCATTCAATCCTATAATATCGTACTTAGAGTAATGTTATCTGACAATTATAAATGTCGGATGACTTACTACATAGTTATCGCATCAGTTATCCGCTGTCTGGACGAAGTAATTTAAAATTTACACATACTAAAATATATACATATTTCGTTCTACTGT
>NW_002060953.1:0-1520 GCF_000150275.1 Trichoplax adhaerens | reverse complement strand
AATCTGCTGATCAAGAGTAGCTAAAGAATTCGTAAAGACTTACTGTTATAAACATAAATTTGAAACCTTAAAATGTATAACTATAACTAGAAATACAACAGAGGTAGTCTACTATCAGGTTTGTCTATGTGATATTTACCTGCAGTACAACTTAAACACTGACGATCTCCCATCATCATATTATAGTAACAACTAGCTTCTCTTAGGCAATAAATAACCCAAAGTTTTATTGAAAATCATTTAATTTATACTACAGCTACAGGAACTGCTAAGATCATATTTTGGTATTTATTGCTGATGCAATGGCTAATGTTAGTATCAATTATCAAGATTTAGATATCGTTCTCTACTATTAATGTAATTAACCTGAATTATTAATTCATATTTGAATATGTCTGCATAAATTAGAAAATACTTAAGTATGAAAAAGCTGAGCCAGTGAGTAAGTGAGCTAGAAAGATCGTAGCGTTATGAATCTGAAACCAGATCTTTTTACTCGTTCGCAACATAGAGGTTCTGGTGTTTAGTTTTGTGTTTAGTTGCTCGTTTATAAATTCCAATTTTAAGTAAATAAATAGGATATATTGGTAAATCTTTAAGTTTGGTCATTCTTAATTAGCATATCTCAAGAGCAATATTGGTTATTAGTACTTAGATAATGTCATAATATAATGCATCTATTGACTAAAGTTATGTAATTTAGGATAGATAAAGTATTATAAGTCATTCCCTAGGTAAGTAAATATGTGAAAGCTACGTAACGGTTGCAATACAAAAGCTCTTTCATTACACTAATTCCAAAAAAGAGTACGAAATTCTTATAATGATTTCGCCATTACTAATTCCTAAACATGTCAATAATTAGATTTCATTCTATCACAGCTGAAAGATTAAATTTCTTCAATAAAGATTAAGCTAGTTTTTTTTAAGAAATCATTGTTCGCTTATTTTCTTCATAAACTATTCTGCTATTAACCTGCATGTAAACATCTACCTTTAAAAATACAATTATACAAGATTTTATCTTATCAAAATATTAATGATCATCGTCATCCCTATAAGACAATCGATAACCGTTATTAGATCTCTGCTGACATAGAAATTAATCATTTCCTCCTACATTATATCCTCAAGTAGCAATATAACTCTCCTTTATTTTGGGGTGTATATGTTAGTAGCCACAAGGCAGTTATCTTTAGATAACTTATTAATGAAATTGCTGGTAATGATCTGGCATAGGGCTCTAAAAAATAATTCAGCCAGCAAAAACCCGTTAATATTTATTGTAGTAAGGGACTAAAAGTAAAGTCCTATATAGCTTTTAGTATGTAACTAGTATTATTTTAAAATAGAAAACACCTAGAAAATGATAGTGTCTTTAAGTTTTACCCTGCCAAATCATCATGTCGCCATCTTTTCTTCATCATTATTTTACAAGGTATTATATAGATTACTATAGAAGTAGCCCGAGAGCAATTGCCTAATCTAAAGAAGAGGGCGTTTGATGTCTATCAAATGAA
>NW_002060954.1:1939797-1942820 GCF_000150275.1 Trichoplax adhaerens | reverse complement strand
AGCTTCTTTGGAGAATTTGCTGTACGACAATGGAGATATTCCACAAGATACGATCAATTTAAAAAGATACCACATAATCTCAATTAGTTATACTCATTCCATTGAGAATAGTTTATTAATGCTTTAAAATAATAGCTTTATAGTGGCATCAATTACTGCTTTATAATATTCGTCAATAAATACCTCGAATATTTGGTGACTTCATAATTTATGAGTGACCCTTGCAAATAATTTATTAAATCATATTTTTCCTTTCTCAATCCAAACTAAAGCATGGATCAGAACTGCATTCATCAAACGAGTTTGTTAGAGCAGCTATTTGGTTAGTACCGTAAGATCAATTGTATAGCATATGTTGAAGTTTTCTAGGACTATATGAATTAGTTGCATAATGCTTTCTACATACTATCAGCGTTTATTTGATACTTACCCCGTTACCCTGATAATTATGGCTGATTTGTCAACATTTTTCTTAAAATACGTCTATCATTACTTTAAATAACTTATTCATCTCCAAAATAGTGGTTCTACCTTAGCTTCGACTTACGATTAATCAATTACGTCAGCCAACTATGAAAGAAGTGCATATTATCATCATTAACTAATGTTATTTTCATGTTACTTGAAGACGTAATAACAACTTGGGACCATTATAAGGCTTTAATCCTGAACAGTAAACTTCAATTTCAACGTTATTTTCTAAATAACTATTGTCTATTGCTAGAAAGTGTATTTTATAACATGTAGTGGCTTTGCTTATTTGCGGTACAAGAGGTATGAGTAGGCATACGCATAAGTATAAAGAATTGAACCATTTACTTCGCAATGCTAATTGAAATTGTTACAGATGAAAATTATATTATTATATTAGAACCTAATAAGCATGAATTATCAATATGTAGAAAAGTCAAAATCTCTACTATAACATACCACATGTCATAGGTTACAAATGATCCCGAGAGTTAAATTGAAGCGTAGATTAGCGTTAAGAAATATTTTGAAATATGTACAGTATTATCAATTTCCGCTTAGACAATTTTATTCAAAAAATTTTCTTCATACAAGAAGTGAAATGATTACCATATCCTCTGTGGGGACTACAAATTTTAACAGTTATATGGAATCGTTAGCGGTTTTCAAGGAGATATTCGCGAAATCAGTAGATAGTTGCTGCACTGTTTTGATACTCGATATGTTTTACACAGTATTATATAATCCTATACTCTTACTAACTGCTAATTATATCCATTTCTGCTAGTTCAACTCATTGAGAATCTAGATAGTGTTTATAAATCTATATTCGGAATTGAATATTTGATATGCTAAATTGGCTCATTAGTCATATTTTTTCATTGTTTCTTATTTAAATACAGTGAGACTGTGTGCACACATGTCATCAATCTTTTGTTAATTAATTAACCAAGATGGATTGTATAGTGAGTAAAATTCGCATATATACGGTAAGGTCACAGGAAGCATTTACAAAGCAATTTTATTTTAAAAATGGTATCATATATATTCTATCGCATAAATTATAGACTGAAATTATACAATCCTACAGTAATTGAGATCGCAAAACAGTCCGCTTACATCAGTTAAAACTAGTCAAATGATGATTATTTGTTGGTTGGTTTACATCATACGATTATAACTATCTATGGAATATCGGTTAATTAACCTATGTATAAATTTAATTTAAATCAAAGTTAATCCAGTAGTAAAATCAATTCATACTATGTCTGACGACTAATAATCACTTCGCTAGTGAATTATTAGACAATAAACAAACCGACATTAAACAGACACAAAGAACTGCAGAATATTAAATAATATTGTGTCGATTAAACGAATAGCAATTTTTACTGACCAAAATTAACATGCTTATCATGATCTGTCTATGTTCTTGATGTTGTTATCTTGATTAATTGGTTAATTAAATAGTAATATGACCTCTAAAATTGGATCTACTTGTTACCTTAAATACTGAAATCCTACTGCATTGAATCAGAAATCGCACTGGAAAGCTAGATAGTTGAATTCACCAGTAGGATTACCAAATTGTTTCGCTTTAAAATGGTCATTAGAATATTGAATCGATAATGGGTACAGAAATTGCTATCGTGTTATGTTATGCAAAAGTTTCCATATAATGATTACATTCAAACTTGATCTGATTAACTGTAATTGTTCTACTGTTCATCGTAGCTTTTCTTTCTCATCTACTATTGTTAGCTCTATATTCTAATTGATGTAATTGATGCTATATATTGTAATCACTTACGAATTTGGTTCTAAATTCAGTCTTAATTTTTGCTCATTAAATATGTTGGATATCAACTGCGTTACTATTCTGTGGTGTTCTGACGTATAATTTCCATTTTTGCAGTAGGTTTAACGTATAATGAGATTATTCTTACCGGCTTTTCTAATAGAGAGAAACAGAACCGCATAGTATCTTCTTATAGAGACTAAACGGATCATATCATCAGATGTTCATTTATCCTTACTAGCAGTGTATACTGGTACTTTAGAACACACCAAAAACGATAAAGACTTATAATGAGAAATACATTTGATTTTATTTCATTAAAATTATGCGCTATCACAAAATTTAAATCTACAATATGTACAGCAGAGGGCACATCAGTTGATATGAAAGATCGATAGTAAGGTAGTAAATATACAGAGGAAAAAGTAATTTTGTGAAAACTAATAGTAACAATATACAATACGTTAATAATTACTGTTTATCTACATTGTATCAAATATATCAAGACAATTAAAAAAAAAATTCCAATTATTATTTTGACGCAGGTGATAATTTACATAATAATCTTAGTTTATAACATTAACGCATAACACGAACATTTATTTCCTTCATAATAGTTCTCTCAGCTTCTATAAAGACATGAACTAGCATTTCTTGGAGAGCTATGTTATGTAATTTTCCAGACATTTATTGTGTTTTAATATATTGTGCATAGACTTGGTCAATTTCCGTATTTAAGATAAATATTAATTCA
>NW_002060954.1:1923240-1939747 GCF_000150275.1 Trichoplax adhaerens | reverse complement strand
AACAATTAGTAATTGAAATAAAAGTAACATCACTAATTACTTTAGAACATTATAAATTTTATTTAGCTCTGAGTGAGTTCATGTGTTATTCTGATAAGTGTATATCGTTGCTGTCTTAACATACGCATCTGCTATCGTAACAATTCCATTTCTACTCTGGCTGATGGACCTGGCTAAAATTATTTTGGTAATTATAGTTATATTGCTTCATATGATATTGTATCTTTTTTTAAAGCTTGGGAAAGGATAGACTGATCGCGAATGCTAATATAATATTATTTGTTTCTATCTATTTCTTTTGCTCTGATATAATTTAATGTCACAAAGTGTGCGCGTTGATAGATTATTGTTCTGCATGCTTATGCTACTATGTTAGGTCATTATTGATGGATGCTATTTTCGGTAACTCATATCAAGCAGTTTACACCATATACTGCAGAAATAATCAGAATAATATTTAAATATCCATTTACTCTTACATCAACTTGGACCGCTTTTATTGAAAGTGTGTATAATATGTACACGAGTGTGTATATGTTAAACTCATATGCAAGTAAACCACATATGTAATGGCTGCTAATTTTGATAATATCCTCGGTTGTTATTGATGGCGATAACTCATTAGAATGTTGGAAATGAAGTAGAATACATCGTAGACATAGACTGATCTATGGAAATCACATCAATTTAGTCTTTCCTAAATTTTGATACATTTTATCAAAAATACAATAATCTGTACTTGTATAATTGAGTTCTATTCAGATATTTTCCACACAAAGAATCTATAACGTGTATATAAATATTTTATACATATTGATTTTATACCTGTCGTAATAGTACTTAGATTGATAATTAGTATTCTAATTAAAAAGTATTTTCCAATTGGATAATATTTTTAACTTTGAAGTCTGACAAGGAATTTAGTTTTGTATATTATGTGTTTAGCCGTTATGTCTTTACATAATTCTCAGTTTTTATTCGTTTAGTGATATTTTGATGTGACTACTGTTACCTACATGCTGACAAACATTATTTTACAGTAGAATGCAAAATAGCAAAAACAGTAAATAAATTTTATCTAAATAGAGCCTTAATGAAATCATAGATGTTCATAGATGAAATAATGACAATTGATACTTTGACGGTAATAATTATATTAACTTTTTTCAACTAATTTTACGCAATCTTAACCAACAAAAACTTGATGATCAACGAAGTAAAATATTCCCTTTATCTTAAAATTGCACAATTTTCTACCGATTAGTTTACTTTAACTTGAATTTGATTACTGTGATTAGTTTTAAATCAGTTCCTTAACATCCATGCTATCCGATTTTCAAATCTATTAATGATATTGAGTATGTAGACTGTAATAGCATAATTAACAATTATAATTGATAGAATTTTTTCTATGAGAGAAATTCATGATGACTTTTTTATTCATTTCAGATTCTGTGTCTAACATTAACTATTTTAAATTCAACCACTACGAATGGTCAAGGTTAGTAATATTATTCTTAAGAAATGTTAAAATATTTGAAATACTATATCAAATATTCTGAAAAATATAATCAGTTTGATTATGTATGATTTCTAATTATCTCAGTGTAGTAATAGCTATTAATCTAATTAAGGAGATAACGATAATCATTATAAATATTAATGAAACAAGTTGATGACCGTGCGCGGTCTTAGGGTGGCTATAAAAATCAGCTTTTACTCATACTAATTAAAATAAATGTCAATAGTGATTGATATTTATTAACATTTCCGTGATTCTGATCATGAAATAGCATTTACTATCAAATCAATGCTAATGACCGTTTATATTCGAGAGTAATCTACTTTAGGGCTGGATTACCGGTATGTTAAAGAACGAAACAATTATACATTACATTCTGCTACGTAAGAAGACCCAATTTAAGTAATACTTAAAAGCATGTTTAAATCGATAGCAGTTAAACCTAAATTTAGATTCCGTTGAATTACTTGTAGTCATGGTAGATGATGATTGTCATATTTAAATTTAGGAGACCATTGTACATATTGTAGGACCGTATTCTGAATCCCCAATACATAGTTACAGTTCATGATCGAAAGCAGCGTATCTCCGTATATAGCCTAGTTTTTCGGTTCGCAAATTGAGCCATACCGTTTATTTATGAGATTACTTGAAGTCAAAAACAGATATCAAACTAAGTAACTACTTACATTCAATCTTAAAGATAAACAGTAGGCGAAGACTCCAACGTAAAAGGCTGTTTACAAGTGTTATACTCCTAAGATGGAACTTAGCGTTATTGTCATCTTAGATACCTTAGATTTATATCGAGAACTATTTCAGTCCAATAGATCTATAGCAATGAACATAAATGCGCTTGAGCGTAGTAGATTTTTTAGCTAATGGTCAATTTTCAATTTAACTAATAGAGGTATGTACGCCTGGATGGACAAAAATAAGTAATCGTTGTTTTAAATCATTTGAGATAAGGACAACCTACGGTATTGCCCGTAGTTCTTGTCAACAACTGTCTGGCGATTTAGCCGTTGATGATTCTGTTATAATCCATAACGCCTTGTATAACTTACTCCTAAAACATAAACCTTACTGGATTGGATTAGAAAAGCGATATGGAGATAACTTAAGCTGGGATTATCGGTGGTTGGCTACTGGTCAGAGTGTGATACATGGCCCGCAGTTTTGGGCTAACAGCAATCCAGTGGAAGGACCAGATAGATGTGTATTTATTATTAAAGTCAATCGATTTCATTCTTATTGGCGAAATAAAAATTGTAGCTATCTGCACAGGTACATATGTCAGAAGTCAGCAGAGGAAGTTTCTTTATCTTCTATACCCGTTGTTAGCATAAGTGTAGAAAGCACTGATCCTCCTACTACGGAATTAAATCCTTTATATTCGATTATTTCACAAGTTGACGTTGGAACCAGCAAGATAGATTCTTCATCGCCATCAATTACTTTATCCAGTAATACCAACATTTTTTCATCTCCTCTGCCCGTCACTAGCACAAGCGTAAAAAGCAAAGATGCTTCTGCTACGGAAGTATATGCTTTAACTTTGACTACTTCGCAAGTCAACATAGAAACCAGCGAGATAGCTTCTTTATCACTATCAATTACTTTATCTAGTAAAACTATCATTTTAGCATCTACTGTCAATAAATTAGAATCATCGATTTCTACTGATTCTAATAATAACATTATCTCTAGTTTGTATGAGGATGCAGTGATATTATCATCGCCTTCTCCTGATTTTAATGTTAACATCAGCGCAAGTACGGATAAGAATCCACTGATATCATCGGCTTCATCATTCACTTTGGCTATAGAGTCATTGACTTCTACTGATTCTAAAGTTTACATCAGCTCAAGTGCGGATGAGAATCCATTAATATCATCGGTTTCATCATCTGTCTTCATTCTTGATCATAATCTCAGAGTCGCTTTAACAGTAAATACGGCGATGAGCGACAGTGAACGTTTTACTAGCAGTAATGAACAGGCCTCATCCTCTAGTAGTTCTAGTAACAACGCACTATTAACAACTAGTGAACTATCGCTGCTAGCATCTACTACTACTGATTCTTTCTTAAGTTTAAGCATGCATGAAGATCTGTCTACTTCCATTGTCGATAAAGAGACTTTTGTTTTGGATAGCCAGAATTTATTATCCAGCTTATTGACCAACAGTAGTTTTGATAATGTTATAATGGCAACGACAGCTGTGGGATCGCAGCAGCTTCCTTCTACTACTTCAGGCCTTAACATTAATTCTACCACGTTTGAAGATTCATTAAGACCGTCCATTTTATCATCGAATTTTGTAATCAATAGTGCCTTGAGCATCACTTCAGCAACACCTACAGTTATAATCGCTGAAAAGGGCTCTGATGCCTACAATCAATTGGTAATATCTAGCTCATGGATTAATAGTAATTCTGAGGTTATTCAGCTATCAACTGCAACTAATCATCTACCGCTGACAGCTTATGTTACTCTACAATCACACATTAGCTCAAGCATAAACGAGTATTCCTTGATGGTATTAATAATAGGTAAGATTAAGTTCTGCCCTCATTTTACTAAGTACTTCAAGTACTATTGGACTTATGTTATTATCCATTTTGCTAGATGATATCATCATAAACGATGCCACTGTTACAGTAACGGACGTAAAAGACGAAGGGAACGCCACTCTTCATCAGCAGTTATCGTCGAATTCGTCGATGCAGAGCAGTTCTAGCATCACTATTGATACCCCTACGATTGCTAATAATTCGCCGTTGCTTTCTTCTAACCTTTCCGTCTCCGATCCTAGCTTATATAATACGAAAGAAAATTTATTATCATCACTATCAGGTACGATATTGTATTATGATTTACATCTAGCTCTAGCTCCAAACTTGATGCAATCTATGAACCACCGTATCATAGCAAATTCTTTAGACGAGGTTTATGGCTATATATCCACAGTGAGGTGCATAGTATCATATGCTATAACGAAAGCTACACCAATGAGCGATATTAGTTATGCTAAGTCAAACTGGAGTATGGAAACTACAGTAGTATAGATCAATGAATGATAATTATGAACCACATCAAAGAAAGTAGTGATTAGATCATAGCTGATTGCAATCTCCATTCTTATTTATTCTCGATCTGCAGTAAATCGTAAACACAATTATTTATGAATTACTCTTCAATAATTCAGATTAAATTTAGTTATAAATTGCAATTTTTTACAGCGATGATCATATACTAATAGTTCATATTTATGATCACTTGTTTTCATTAACACTATTTGACAGAGATTTGCTTTAAGTTTAATTGATAAACTTAGAATTCGTATTATGAACTATGTTTTTAATCATTGATACTATCCTACTGATAGCTTCGATAGAGCAATATTATTATAAACTTTGGCAGCTGCAGTCTTAACTTAATACTTTATAACACAGCATCTTATCGAATTTCACCTACTGTACTATTATCTCTTATTAGTCAAAATGCATAACCATTTTTCAAGTAGAAAATCGATTAAACAGTTCGATTTTAATAGAGTTTGATGGGTTAATCTCTGATTTAATTATTTTCATATCCTGAAATATTATAATCTATGATAAAATCCGATCATGAAAATTCAATATTTGTAGAAAATTAGAAC
This sequence comes from Trichoplax adhaerens, assembly GCF_000150275.1. NCBI lineage: Eukaryota > Metazoa > Placozoa > Uniplacotomia > Trichoplacea > Trichoplacidae > Trichoplax > Trichoplax adhaerens. The sequence goes on along the minus strand of NW_002060954.1, from coordinate 1,934,561 downwards.
TTTATTAGATCTAATAAAAAGATTAGCTACACACAGCTTTACTCTAGCCGAATAGAACTACTGAAAAACTTCCAGAAAGAACAATCAGATAATCTACTGTCGCCTGCTTTTATGCTCTCCGTAAACTTCGCAGCTACAATCAGCATAGCAACATTTTACCTCATTTTACACATTATCAAATTATTATTTGTAACACTATTTTTACAGTGGGCCATCATTAATCCAATATGGAAACGATAGTATTTGCGTAGACATTATTCCTACTACTCAAAGTACAATGAAACATATCCTAATATATGATTTACATTTCTATTTTTACATCTAACCTTATTAATAGCTCAATATTCTACTGTATATAGTCGCCTGTTTTTTAGCATAGAGTTTACCATCGCAGTCTATAATTATGGGCTACTAAATATATAATAAGATAAATATAGAAACGACACTACCCTACATCGTACTAAATATGGTTAATGGTCTATAATCACAGTATTACGTTATTTTACATAATCATAATTGTTTTATATAATGAGTGCAGTATCTTCTATCCAATTTAAAAATGTAGGGTCCAGTCTAATCTAGCTTTTAAAAAGTATTATTTTCATGCTATTATTCCGTCTGGATATCACAAATATCATACTTTCACCATGAATAGCAGCCTAGGAATAGAACTTAACATTCCAATTTTATATTTAGGCAGAAAGAATACTTATTGTTGTACCTTTAACAACCTGAATATTATTAATATAATTCTTTGTTCTAATTGTAATATCATTTCATGCACACTAATTCTAATATCCATCATGTAGATCATGGAATGACCGGTGATTATAATACCTGTATAACTTGTAATAATCGCCCCAGCTTTACAACTATGGACATATTTCAGCATCCTAGAACCCTTTCAGTGACGACAATACCACCATTAGAATATTCTACCAGTTCTTCTCCAGGTATATTGCAACTTGTAGAGAAATTTATTTCGGAGTAAAATAGTTTCTTTTATTGCTACTTCTTATAAAGGTTAAGAAACTTTCTCATTTAATATGAATAAATAAATAATCAACTGCTTTCTATTGCTAACAGCTTCCTGTGTTTAATTTGAGTTATTTCTAACGTATGGCTATCAATTTCCTAAGATACCATCACTTACTACCGTTACTAATATTTGCAGTCTCCGCAAACATCACTCTGAATCAGTCGTCGTCAGCGGATAATGAAAGCTACATAGCCAATCATGTCAAGGCTAGTAAAATGGTTATTGATGGGCAAATTTAATATGCTTATATCGTGAGAAGAAATATCATATCAAAATCGTCAGAACTTAGACTCATGATAAATTGACGCTCAAGATTTAATGAAAAAACTGCTGTGTTGAATAATGAGCTTTTATTGATCAGATTTGTAATAATCTCCATAGGGTTGAAATTGAAAAATTTTTAAATAATGACTTATTTGCTTGTCATGCAGATTGATGAGATACAAGAAACTAACAGTCAACTTATAGTAAATATAACTGATACCGTGGATAAGGTAATGTAACTTTTATGCGTAAGAAATAATAACGTGCTTCATAATTTTTACAAGAGAAGTTTTCAAATCAATCTTTGAAACTAAATCTTAATTATTACTTAAAATATCGATTTTGCTATAATACAAAAGAATAAAATGATCATATTGGATTTTCCTAGAGATCAAGACATCAAATTAGAGATGTGATATATTTAACCAAGATTTATCGGTTTTATTCTGTAGAATCCTGGCTTAATTCTTACGCAGATCGATAAATTTGACACGAATTTAGCTAAAAAAATTAATCAAGCTAATATTACTACACAGTTTAGGATGTCAACGCCACAGTCAGGTATTCATTTAGCTCATACAAATATATCACCAAAGCTATCGCATCATTACTAATATACGAGTACAGTATAAATAATATCAGCTTCTTCCTTCAGATTGTCGCTATCTCTTACTATTATACCTATGTAATTAAGCTGACATTAATCAGTAACTTATATATGTATTCCAATGCTGATATCTATATACGCTGAATCTACACTTACTGATTTAAAGTATTTTAATTTAAAGGCTGTTCTAACTTTAGCTGCATTGCTTACTAAATGATTTCTTATTGTATTGTACATCGTTCTTCCATCTATTGATGCCCATATTATGATCGAACATGCCAGAATTGGTAGCCCAAACGATTAAGGCGTCGAATACGAAGTCAACCATTAATCTAGTGCTATCGTCATCCAACAAGTCCGTAGCAGAAGTGAGGATTCCTAAATCAGCATTTCAATTCTCTGATCAAGGTGACGAATATTTCTGGCTTTATTTTATTATTGTAATTTTATCGCACCCCTGCTGAATAGAAATCGATAGTAAAATCGTGAATTGTCTTCATTTCGATAATATTTGTGGCTCACCTTTTTTATAAGATATCAGCAATAATACCGTTCAAATTATTAATTTTACAAAAATTTTTAGATCACACTGTAACTGTGGTAGTGCGAACTTATAATGTCAAAAGGAATTGGGCAGAAAATAACGCTAATGGCAATAACAGGTACACTTTAGATACGGACATACAATGTATATATACACGTAAATTGATTATATATACATATTAAGTTTCCATTCTTTCATTTTGATAGAAGTGATATGATTTCATACTAACAGAATTCCAAAAAAATTCTTTAGCATCATTATTTCCAGCATTTTGTCTTGCTCTGTGTACCCACCACAAGACAAAAATTTTACAGTGCCTGTCCATCTTCACTTTAAAATTCAATATGGACAGGTCAGATAAAGTTAACATTACGGTTTTATTAATTATTTCAAAGATCATTTAAAAGTTTGCACAATTGTAATCTTTTTCCATTAGACTTATCCACCCTATCGATGTGCATATTGGGAGCAATTGTAAGATAAATAATACAAATAACTTAAATGTTCTACTATAATATAGACCTTAAGTGATCAGTGAATTGCGAAATTATCGCAATTTATTAGCTAATCGAAATAGATAGCATAACTTGATTTATAATGACTAGAAAATTCATTCTTCTTTCGAATTAAGTGAATTAGACATTAACTTATGATCGGATCATAATTTGATTTACTAATACCCGCACTTTTCGACTTTGTCCTTAATTATAAATTTATTAAAGTGGATGGTCAGAATACGGAATTCAATTATTGGGCTATAATTCGACCAGAGTTCATTGTGCAACATCTCATTTCACCAGTTTTGCAGTTATTATGCAAAGTTCAAAGGCAATCAAAAATTTTGTTGATTTATGTTCATATTTAAGACGAAGTTATTATGGAATAATTTAGACATTAATACGTGTACATTCACCCATGGTCAACTTCGACATTATATATTGAAGTTACTGATTATATTTTGAATTTAGGCGCTTACTGGGCCTCACGACGCTAACCTCCGTTATATAACTTATGCCGGATACTCTGCCTCGCTATTTGCCTTATTGGTTATGATAACAATATTAATTAGCAGCAAGTTAGTAAGATGACTTCTTGTTAAAGCTTGATAATAATACTGTTTAATATTGATGTAAAGTCTTGTATTGTCAGATCCAAAAGTGGTTTCTTAATTAATACTATACACCTTGCTAATTAATTACTAACGAGGTCAGGATCTAGAGCTTATAGAGCTTTTATTTGTCTAAAGTTAATAGTTCGAAGCGTGTACTTAATAGCTTGGAGTGTAGGTCTTGAATTCCTTACGATTAGCTTAGTTCAATGTATTAGCCTGTACTTATTGAGCGAGGCAACATGACTTGAGTAAAATTATACTATAGATATATTTGTACTTAGTTGAAACCTACATTTCATTGTAGCATTTGAAATAATGTAAGACTTCTTGTTCTTAAAGCAATGTTAAGTTTTTAAAATTTATACGATTTCTCGATCTATTATATCATTCTTGCTTTAAATTTCAATCAGCAAGGTATATCTAACATTTTTATGTAGGAAATTTTACACAGTAAAGCACTTTATTCACCTTAATTTGGCTGTTGCTATGGTAGTTTCGATTATTGGATTCTTAGCTGGCATACATGCAACGCAACTGCCGGTAATTAATCCTGAATTAGTATTATAAGACACCAATAGTTTATGGTAGAAATTCTAATACACCATTTTAATTGGTATATTCGGTGATCTACTTTGTGCCGCACGAATAATTGTGTCAATATGTATAGAAATGTCAACTTGTACTAGATTGCTAAAAATCTACTTGAATGGGTGTTTTACTAGTCTTTATGATAAATTTAAGTTGCTTTCATGATGATATTTTATTTAACAAATACCACTTCTCTTGATGTATATTACATTACAGTATCGAAAAATTGTCAGTATAACTTCTCGAAATCCATTACTATGAGTGAAATAAAATTAAATTCTTTTAAATTGTAGCTTCTTTGTACTATTATCGCTGTTGGATTGCATTTTTTCTATTTGGCAAGCTTAACATGGATGATGATGGAGGCCTTACTACTTTTGCAAAAAATCTCATCGATGCGGAAAACTATTGACCTAAAAATTAGGCGGTTATATTTTATTGCAGGATGGTGTAAGTATAAAATACATTGACTAATTTACTGTAATTAAAATTTTAATCCTTACTATCATTCATGAATAGTTAATAAGTCATTTTTAATAGCTATCATTAGAAAGTATACGTACAGGTAATCCATGCAACCTTCATCATATTTAATCTGTTCTCTGGCGCTATTTTTTCAAATTTTCTTTAAATGATCCCAAATTAGTGCCTCCTGCAGTAATAGTCGCAGTGGCCACGTGCACTGGGATAGACGCATACCGCAATTCAAATAAGTAAGTTTTAAATACGAATACCAGACGTGGTGGTTATGCAGGTCTCGATTTAGTTAACTAGTCATTAATGTCAATTATTATTTTAATAGCTGTTGGATTAAAAATGCAAGCCCTCAAATGTGGTTCTTTGTTGGTCCAATTATTTTAATTGTTGTGGTAAGATACTGTAGTTTGATAGGTACTATAATAATAATTAAAAAATCGTAAGTTATATATAATATATTATATAGCAATATATTGAACTTAATCAACATGCATTAGTCTTTTCCAGTATAACTACTGCATTTATGCGTGTTAATCCATCAATCTTTCATAGAGAATGTGTTTTTTCTAAGAATTGTGATTTCTTAATTATGCTAGCGCAAAGATAGTCAATAGGCTAAATTTTGTATTTACTCGATTCTGTATTGCAAGAGATAAACGTGAGTTTATATTAGCACTCCTGTTAATTTGGCGATATTTTAAAATCTTTCATAACGAAAATTTTTAGAGTAACATTGCCATTACAATTACGGCTGTAAAAGCGCTCTTCTCGATTACAGTTATGGTCCAAAAATCTGAAATTCAAAAATTCAAGTATAACGGAATTACGATCCAGTTTAAAACTATAACATCCATAGAAATATCATATTGCTTCATTAAAACTATTCTACTTAATTTGTAGTAGATATAATAAAATAACTCCCTCTTTCTGCAGTTTTATCATATTTATGAAATTCAAGGCAATTTACTAGTAGTAAAGCGATATTTAGTAACATGATGATTTAATCGAAATATATCCATTCTTCTTCATAGAGTTGGAATTAGAGCTGTGACTTCGCTAATCTTTCTCTTTGGTGTATCTTGGTTATTTGGTATCCTATATTATGCTACAGATAATATCGCTTTTGCTTACTTATTTACAGTTTTGAATTGCCCACAGGTAAATTATCGTTTATCAGCGGCAGCTTGTTAAGTTTAATTTCACTGCAAGTTTTTCTATCCATAAAGACTGTTTGGTTGTATCATAATCATCTGATGCTAATGATAATATATTGACTTACCGATATTCTGATATGAAGGGGCTTTTAATCTTTTACTTTCATTGCTTTCGAGATCATGATGTAAGTTTTGATATTGATTTTAGAACTGATATTTTACGGATAACATATATGTACTAAGCTTCAAAATTATTCTCTAAAATACCGGAGTATATGTCAGGTGTAATCATATATAATCTTGCATCTGCTATAGCAATAGATTGGAAACGGCAATACTAATTTATATCGCATCTAATTTGATTACCCTTAGGTGCAAGAGTACTTTCAGAAAAGAACTAAATTTGGTACAATGATATTTCCAATGCAATCCATGAGAGATACTAGCGGGGAAACGCGAGTACGATTTACAATTCACGTATAACGTCTTTTGATAGATAGTTGAAGATATAATTACATTCTGCAATAAAATAGGATAGTTAAAATAATTGATATTTTATATTGACTTATAATAACTGAAAATAAAAGTCAGCATCAATTTACCATTTGGCTCTGTGTAAATTTTCATTTTATATGATTTTAATATATTTATTTATTCCGTTATTTTTTTATTATAGAGTGAAGATACGCGTGCTAGTCGTAACGTTAAAATTCCATTATTACCACTTTCTACGGATAATATTTCATGCAACTCTGTAGATATTCGACGAGATTCTAAAAGTTTGAATAAGATACAAGGTAATCAACTTCAGCCACACTCGTGCGTTTATGAAGGGCTGTTGATATTTAAAGTTAGTTGCCTTACTCAAATTTCAGCGATTGCTGCCATCGTATAATTACGACTCATTTCCGATAAATGTCTTCCAAGTATTTTACATTAGTAACCCTATAATTTTCGATTACTCGTTCTAATTCAACAAAATTTATTTTCATCCTCGATCGAACTAACACATGAACTAGAAATGTGTTCATCATACAGGTTAGTTAAAGTGGCAAATTGCTTCATAAAATCGTAATTTATTGCATATACTGATGTTCTCTTGTACTACATGACTAGGTTAAATAATTCTCGCTAAAAGTTATCGTCGTTTATTATGTTTGGATTGCTATTGATAAAAACGCCTTCAAATTTTTCTTGTAATACATTTAACTTTGTCGATTATGACTTAAACATTTTAAAAATAGTGTTACCACCATGGCCTCGGTTTGCGATCATTCTGGCATTTGGACTAACCGTAAAAAAAGTGGTTTTAATTAACAATAAATACGGAAATTCTGATATCTACCTTCTTTATAAAATGTTAATTTCAAATAGAAAGATTTATCTTCAGTATCATTTGCTGAATTACTATTTAATGTTGTAAGAAAATGTATTATATACGATGTACTTGTTTTATTCATTGTAGTACTGTACAAGAGATATGAGTTATAGTCTTACCTATCATAAATAAAATTAAAATGAGTTCATAACTTGTATGTTTTTTGAGTCACATAAGAATAGAAATATTTTCCACTGCTGTCAATCGGGGTCGATCAATACACTACTACTTCCTTCGCCTAAGAGCTCGTTGTTGTATTAGCTCATCATTCAGCTTGCAGTACTAGCTTTGATCAGTATCGTATGTTGTAAATATCAGATTTCATTTTGACTACATTAGCTATATTCTAACTAATAGTAAAAATTCTTCCTATCATATACAAATATAATACTGTATTGATAGTCAAATAATTAATCGATAATTTTGACGAATAACTCGAATTCATACATTGAAACAACAACATGCTTTGTATAGAAAGTATCGCACAATTTATCTTCCATTTCAATAGTTTACATTATTATTTACATAAAATATCGCTGGAATGATCTCGATACTCGAATCTGTTACGATTGTAGCTAGAATCATTCTACGGTCCTAGTAACGATAAGACCTATAGCAAATACATTTTCAGTTAAAATAGCTAGTAGTAGTGATAGATTAATTTATCATTTCAGAACTCCTGTTATTAGCTCTTTGTTAGGCCGCTATCAAATAGACAGTAAGAATAGTTGGTAATTGTCGCTTTTTTAGTTCTAACTCAAAGAAATTAAGCTATGTGTAGATTCTAGCATTATCGAATTTGATAAACTCTGGAGTCATTCGCCTTACTAGCTTTTTAAATTAAAAAATTATAGATATTTCACGGTATAATCATTGAAATATCGATCCTTGAATTAATAATACGAGTACTTTGATAAGAATACGATATTGCTTACTCTTATTTGTTACGGCTATAGCTAACGTATATCATACTCGTAAAGTTATTGTGACCATCTGATATACTCTCGAATTTTCGTGCATATTAGAAGTGCTAATATTCCTGCAACATTAAGGTTTATAGTTACAGTGGATATCGATTCTTAATTCCTTTTTTTAATTACTGAGCTGTGTATGCAGATTACGGACATAAGTAGACACGTACGGTATGCACTAAATTATAAATATTAAAATAGAATTTTCGAATTTATACTACATGAATGAGTGCTTAATATATTATGCAATTTTTAGATCTGGTTAGTCTTAAAAATATCGAATGAAGTTACTACTTCGTACAAAAAATGCAGCAATTCCAGGATATGTAGGACCAAGTTTACAATGATCTTGTGGTAGTTTATTATAACTCAAGCAGCTACTCTACATAAAAATCCAAGTATAGCATTAAAGCAATAACGTTAATAAGATTTAGGAGTGGTACAGCAAGTCAAAATCTAGTCGACCCTTGTACAATAGGATAACAGCAATGAATTATGTAAATGGAATAACTCCAAACTTTATTAAATGTGGAAATACTAACAAATAATAGCCTAAAATTTAATGCATTACAGTAGTTACATAGATTGTAAAATTTAATTATTTGTGTTAATAGTATCTTTTCGTAAACTTGATAACAGACTAATTGAATATTATAAGGTAATCCTGGAAAGATAAAGGAAGCTTCTATTAAATTTACCACCAAATCGCATAATTATCAATTCACTATCTGTTATTCCTAAAGTAATTGTCTTACGTATATTGATTTTTAAATCTCAGGGTAGATGGAACTTATACACGCTGTTTTACTAAATTCAGTTTAAGATAAAAGAATGCCGAGAATAAGGATATGATTATCATAGTCTGCTTACATCAAATCTAATAATATGTAAACACAGCAGACCTACAAATAACAATACTTTCTTAGACAATTTTCAAGTAAGAGATAAGTGACTATTTGCACCTGAAACTGTCTATTAGAAGTGTTACGAATTCAACAAATGTTTGCCATGAAAGTGTAAGTATAGTTAATTAATAGCAGTAATACAGAGGCAAGCCTGAATTTCCGCGGCTGTTGCTGTTAATAGACTCTCCTAATCGAAGCTTGCATCAAGCTTCGATGTAAATGTAAATGTCAAATGTAAAGTCATGTAAACGTTAATGTATATGTAAATGTTAACATAAAGGCAGAACATATTTAGCAAATAGCTTGCTGACAAATAGCTTGTTGACAAAATAAATTCTTCCTGTAGGTTGTTTAACTTACGAATACAGTTTATTTTAGTTGTAATACTATTTGTAAAGTTCACTGGAGTAAGCTTGATAAGTGACAAATTAACAGCAACCGCCACTTTGTGGTGGACGATCTGGAACAGATGTACTTGGGTTAGATGGATTCTGAGGTCCCAGTTTAATGCCATTTGCCTGAGTAATAATAACCACGCTAGTATAAGAGTTTCTAATTTACTAATACCCATAAAAAATGTGATAAAATATGCTTGTTATTAAAATACCTCATTGTTAATGTCGAACGCTCCATCTTGAATTTTTTGATAAATTTCTTTGGCTGTATTAATGAATGCCTGTAGAAATATGGCAGTTTATAAGTGCTCAAACATTGCCAAAAGTATTGTGCTGTATATTAGAGAAAGTGGCGAGAAATATATTCACTGTAACTACCTCTTCTACGTTAGCGGCTGTCTTTGCAGATGTTTCCATAAAGATTAAACCGTGTTCGCGTGCAAATGCTTCGCCCTAGATAAAATTTTGATATACAAGAATAATCTTAAGATATAGTGCAGAATTTTTCAGCGAGAAAGATTTTCAGTAATATAAGCGAGATGGGTAAATAACAGGTAAATACACTTAATTCTAGATTTATAGTAATCTAACATTTCTGTCTAATTATTTTTTAAATGAGTGTAAATAATGAGATAATTATTATATTTTGAGAAACACTTACTTCTTCTTTTTTGACGTCTCGGCGACTTTCCAAATCACTATTTAATAATAATAAATAGTAAAATCATAAACTTTAATAAAGCATAGTCATAGTAGGTTCACATATATCTTGCATATTCACTGTTATAGACGAATGACATAAGATTATTTCGATATTATAAGTCTGCAATAAAAATACTTTAGATATGATTGTACTGATATGCATACCTTTTATTGCCGATCAGCATTATGACCATATTGGAATTAGAATGTTGTCGAGCATCTTCTAACCAAGTTGTTAAATGGTTAAATGTTTCTCTCCTAAAATGATACGAATAATCATGTGTCAAAATAATAAAATTAAAGGTGGACTATTCAGATTATTTCTTCAAAAAAATAACTGTAAATAACCTACAGAATAAGGTAATGCGTGTAATTTTAAAGTATCAGTATTTCTAGTTTATGTACGGTTGATGCGGATAATATAATTACCTTGTGATATCGTAGACTAGTAGAGCACCAGCTGCACCCCGGTAATAAGATCTTGTAATCGAACGGAATGATTCCTGTCCAGCCTAACAATAGAACAATTTATAGAACGTAAACATGATATACCACTTCATGGTATGATACCAATATAGGAAAATTAATCAATCATACTACTACAGTGTAATTTATGCATATTCCACCGTACTACTACGCTATGGTATGCATGAATGGTTGGAAGGGTAGGATCTGTCCCCTATCACAAAATAGTGATCACCTACGCAATTAACTTACATGGTTTTCATCTTTTAAATGACAGAGTTGCACAGACATCAATATAAGTGATGTTGAAAGATTGTGATGATACAGATACAGTGTAAATAGACAAATGAAATCGAGCTATCCACTGTATAGTATAGAGTACAATCTATGGATGCTTTAAATCTCATTTTCATAACAAAAGAAATTCAGGTGTCTCTAAATTAGTATATACTGTACATAGCAATATGATGAAAAATCGGGGTACAGACAAAGAAGTTTAGGGTTTCTTAGTAACTTGCACGAAATAAAGAAAAAGTATACATTTCTAGAACGAGAAATCTTATATAACCTACAATTATATCAACAATCCGTTTGGAGTTTTGTAAAAATAAAATTAAAAATTGAAAGAACCGACATAATAAAACGAACTAATGAGCCGACCATTTTTAGTGTAATAATACTCTACCTAATAATTAGTCCGCTTTATTACGATATAAGAGTA